>NW_027063880.1:18819-48683 GCF_032884065.1 Artemia franciscana
ACTACTATTTACCCTCGAAAACTAAAACTTTTGACATATAAAAAGAGCCTTTAATCACATTCTTTACCATTTGCAATCATAAAATAGTCTAATATCTTCATTTTTTCAACATACGTAGCTATTACCCTCGAAAACTAAAACTTTTGAAATAGGAAAAGAGCCTTTAATCACATTCTTGACCATGTGCAATCATAAAATAGTCTAATATCTTCATTTTTTCAACATACGTAGCTATTACCCTCGAAAACTAAAACTTTTGAAATAGGAAAAGAGCCTTTAATCACATTCTTTACCATTTGCAATCATAAAACAGTCTAATATCTTTATTTTTTCAACATACATAGCTATTACCCTCGAAAAATAAGACTTTTGACATAGGAAAAGAGCCTTTAATCACATTCTTTACCATTTGCAATCATAAAATAGTCTAATATCCTCATTTTTTCAACATACGTAGGTATTAACCTCGAAAACTAAAACTTTTGACATAGGAAAAGAGCCTTTAATCACATTCTTTACCATTTGCAATCATAAAATTGTCTAATATCTTCATTTTTTCAACATACGTAGCTATTACCCTCGAAAACTAAAACTTTTGACATAGGAAAAGAGCCTTTAATCACATTCTTTACCATTTGCAATCATAAAATAGTCTAATATCTTCATTTTTTCCACAGACATAGCTATTACCCTCGAAATATAAATCTTTTGACATAGGAAAAGAGCCTTTAATCACATTCTTTACCATTTGCAATCATAAAATAGTCTAATATCTTCATTTTTTCAACATACGTAGCTATTACCCTCGAAAACTAAAATTTTTGAAATAGGAAAAGAGCCTTTAATCACATTCTTTACCATTTGCAATCATAAAATTGTCTAATATCTTCATTTTTTCCAAAGACAAAGCTCTTACCCCCGAAAACTATAACTTTTGAAATAGGAAAAGAGCCTTTAATAACATTCTTTACCATTTGCAATCATAAAATAGTCTAATATCTTCATTTTTTCAACATACGTAGCTATTACCCTCGAAAACTAAAACTTTTGAAATAGGAAAAGATCCTTTAATCACATTCTTTACCATTTGCAATCATAAAATAGTCTAATATCTTCATTTTTTCAACATACGTAGCTATTACCCACGAAAACTAAAACTTTTGACATAGGAAAAGAGCCTTTAATCACATTCTTTACCATTTGCAATCTTAAAATAGTCTAATATCTTCATTTTTTCAACATACGTAGCTATTACCCTCGAAAACTAAAACTTTTGAAATAGGAAAAGAGCCTTTAATCACATAATTTACCATGTGCAATCATAAAATAGTCTAATATCTTCATTTTTTCACAGACCTAGCTATTACCCTCGAAAACTGAAACTTTTGAAATAGGAAAAGAGCCTTTAATCACATTCTTTACCATTTGCAATCATAAAATAGTCTAATATCTTCATTTTTTCAACATACGTAGCTATTACCCTCGAAAACTAAAACTTTTGACATAGGAAAAGAGCCTTTAAGCACATTCTTTACCATGTGCAATCATAAAATAGTCTAATATCTTCATTTTTCCAACATACGTAGCTATAACCCTCGAAAACTAAAACTTTTGACATTGGAAAAGAGCCTTTAATCACATTCTTTACCATGTGCAATCATAAAATAGTCTAATATCTTCATTTTTTAACATACGTAGCTATTACCCTCGAAAACTAAAACTTTTGAAATAGGAAAAGAGCCTTTAATCATATTCTTTACCATGTGCAATCATAAAATAGTCTAATATCTTCATTTTTTCAACATACATAGCTATTACCCTCGAAAACTAAAACTTTTGACATAGGAAAAGAGCCTTTAAGCACATTCTTTACCATGTGCAATCATAAAATTGTCTAATATCTTCATTTTATCCACAGACATAGCTATTACCCTCGAAAACTAAAACTTTTGAAATAGGAAAAGAGCCTTTAATAACATTCTTTACCATTTTCAATCATAAAATAGTCTAATATCTTCATTTTTTCAACATACGTAGCTATTACCCTCGAAAACTAAAACTTTGGAAATAGAAAAAAGCCTTTAATCACATTCTTTACCATGTGCAATCTTGAAATAGTCTAATATCTTAATTTTTTTCACAGACCTAGCTATTACCCTCGAAAACTAAAACTTTTGAAATAGGAAAAGAGCCTTTAATCACATTTTTTACCATATGCAATCATAAAATAGTCTAATATTTTCATTTTTTCAACATACGTAGCTATTACCCTCGAAAACTAAAACTTTTGACATAGGAAAAGAGCCTTTAAGCACATTCTTTACCATGTGCAATCATAAAATAGTCTAATATCTTCTTTTTTTCAACATACGTAGCTATTACCCTCGAAAACCAAAACTTTTGACATAGGAAAAGAGCCTTTAAGCACATTCGTTACCATGTGCAATCATAAAATAGTCTAATATCTTCATTTTTTCAACATACGTAACTATTACCCTCAAAAACTAAAACTTTTGAAATAGGAAAAGAGCCTTTAATCACATTCTTTACCATGTGCAATCATAAAATTGTCTAATATCTTCATTTTTTCAACATACGTAGCTATTACCCTCGAAAACTAAAACTTTTGACATAGGAAAAGAGCCTTTAATCACATTCTTTACCATTTGCAATCATAAAATAGTCTAATATCTTCATTTTTTCAACATACTTAGCTATTACCCTCGAAAACTAAAACTTTTGACATAGGAAAAGAGCTTTTAATCACATTCTTTACCATTTGCAATCATAAAATAGTCTAATATCTTCATTTTTTCAACAACCGTAGCTATTACCCTCGAAAACTAAAACTTTTGAAATAGGAAAAGAGCCTTTAATCACATTCTTTACCATTTGCAATCATAAAATAGTCTAATATCTTCATTTTTTCAACATACATAGCTATTACCCTCGAAAACTAAAACTTTTGAAATAGGAAAAGAGCCTTTAATCACATTCTTTACCATGTGCAATCATAAAATAGTCTATATCTTCATTTTTTCAACAACCGTAGCTATTACCCTCGAAAACTAAAACTTTTGAAATAGGAAAAGAGCCTTTAATCACATTCTTTACCATTTGCAATCATAAAATAGTCTAATATCTTCATTTTTTCAACATACATAGCTATTACCCTCGAAAACTAAAACTTTTGAAATAGGAAAAGAGCCTTTAATCACATTCTTTACCATGTGCAATCATAAAATAGTCTAATATCTTCATTTTTGCAACATACGTAGCTATTACCCTCAAAAACTAAAACTTTTGAAATAGGAAAAGAGCCTTTAATCACATTCTTTACCATTTGCAATCATAAAATAGTCTAATATCTTCATTTTTTCAACATACGTAGCTATTAACCTCGAAAACTAAAACTTTTGACATAGGAAAAGAGCCTTTAATCACATTCTCTACCATTTGCAATCATAAAATAGTCTAATATCTTCATTTTTTCAACATACGTAGCTATTACCCTCGAAAACTAAAACTTTTGAAATAGGAAAAGAGCCTTTAATCACATTCTTTACCATGTGCAATCATAAAATAGTCTAATATCTTCATTTTTTTAACATGCGTAGCTATTACCCTCGAAAACTTAAACTTTTGAAATAGGAAAAGAGCCTTTAATCACATTCTTTACCATTTGCAATCATACAATAGTCTAATATCTTCATTTTTTCAACATACATAGCTATTACCCTCGAAAACTAAAACTTTTGACATAGGAAAAGAGCCTTTAATCACATTCTTTACCATTTGCAATCATAAAATTGTCTAATATCTTCATTTTTTCAACATACTTAGCTATTACCCTCGAAAACTAAAACTTTTGACATAGGAAAAGAGCCTTTAATCACATTCTTTACCATTTGCAATCATAAAATAGTTTAATATCTTCATTTTTTCAACATACGTAGCTATTACCCTCGAAAACTAAAACTTTTGACATAGGGAAAGAGCCTTTAATCACATTCTTTACCATTTGCAATCATAAAATAGTATAATATCTTCATTTTTTATACATACGTAGCTATTACCATCGAAAACTAAAACTTTTGACATAGGAAAAGAGTCTTTAAGCACATTCTTTACTATGTGCAATCATAAAATAGTCTAATATCTTCATTTTTTCAACATACGTAGCTATTACCCTCGAAAACTAAAACTTTTGAAATAGGAAAAGAGCCTTTAATCACATTCTTTACCATGTGCAATCATAAAATTGTCTAATATCTTCATTTTTTCCACAGACAAAGCTCTTACCCCCCGAAAACTAAAACTTTTGAAATAGGAAAAGAGCCTTTAATCACATTCTTTACCATGTGAAATCATAAAATTGTCTAATATCTTCATTTTTTCCACAGACAAAGCTCTTACCCCCGAAAACTAAAACTTTTGAAATAGGAAAAGAGCCTTTAATCACATTCTTTACCATGTGAAATCATAAAATTGTCTAATATCTTCATTTTTTCCACAGACAAAGCTCTTACCCCCGAAAACTAAAACTTTTGAAATAGGAAAAGAGCCTTTAATCACATTCTTTACCATTTGCAATCATAAAATAGTCTAATATCTTCATTTTTTCCACAGACATAGCTATTACCTTCGAAAACTAAAACTTTTGACATAGGAAAAGAGCCTTTAAGCACATTCTTTACTATGTGCAATCATAAAATAGTCTAATATCTTCATTTTTTCAACATACGTAGCTATTACCCTCGAAAACTAAAACTTTTGAAATAGGAAAAGAGCCTTTAATCACATTCTTTACCATGTGCAATCATAAAATAGTCTAATATCTTCATTTTTTCAACATACGTAGCTATTACCCTCGGAAACTAAAACTTTTGACATAGGAAAAGAGCCTTTAATCACATTCTTTACCATTTGCAATCATAAAATAGTCTAATATCTTCATTTTTTCAACATACGTAGCTATTACCCTCGAAAACTAAAACTTTTGACATAGGAAAAGAGCCTTTAATCACATTCTTTACCATTTGCAATCATAAAAATGTCTAATATCTTCATTTTTTCAAAATACGTAGCTATTACCCTCGAAAACTAAAACTTTTGACATAGGAAAAGAGCCTTCAATCAAATTCTTTACCATTTACAATCATAAAATAGTCTAATATCTTAATTTTTTCCACAGACATAGCTATTACTCTCGAAAACTAAAACTTATGACTTAGGAAAAGAGCCTTTAATCACATTCTTTACCATTTGTAATCATAAAATAGTCTAATATCTTCATTTTTTCAACATACGTAGCTATTACCCTCAAAAACTAAAACTTTTGAAATAGGAAAAGAGCCTTTAATCACATTCTTTACCATTTGCAATCATAAAATAGTCTAATATCTTCATTTTTTCAACATACGTAGCTATTAACCTCGAAAACTAAAACTTTTGAAATAGGAAAAGAGCCTTTAATCACATTCTCTACCATTTGCAATCATAAAATAGTCTAATATCTTCATTTTTTCAACATACGTAGCGATTACCGTCGAAAACTAAAACTTTTGAAATAGGAAAAGAGCCTTTAATCACATTCTTTACCATGTGCAATCATAAAATAGTCTAATATCTTCATTTTTTCAACATGCGTAGCTATTACCCTCGAAAACTAAAACTTTTGAAATAGGAAAAGAGCCTTTAATCACATTCTTTACCATTTACAATCATACAATAGTCTAATATCTTCATTTTTTCAACATACATAGCTATTACCCTCGAAAACTAAAACTTTTGACATAGGAAAAGAGCCTTTAATCACATTCTTTACCATTTGCAATCATAAAATTGTCTAATATCTTCATTTTTTCAACATACGTAGCTATTACCCTCGAAAACTAAAACTTTTGACATAGGGAAAGAGCCTTTAATCACATTCTTTACCATTTGCAATCATAAAATAGTCTAATATCTTCATTTTTTCCACAGACATAGCTATTACCCTCGAAAACTAAAACTTATGACATAGGAAAAGAGCCTTTAATCACATTCTTTACCATTTGCAATCATAAAATAGTCTAATATCTTCATTTTTTCAACATACGTAGCTATTACCCTCGAAAACTAAAACTTTTGAAATAGGAAAAGAGCCTTTAATCACATTCTTTACCATGTGCAATCATAAAATAGTCTAATATCTTCATTTTTTCAACATACGTAGCTATTACCCTCGAAAACTAAAACTTTTGAAATAGGAAAAGAGCCTTTAATCACATTCTTTACCATGTGCAATCATAAAATAGTCTAATATCTTCATTTTTTCAACATACGTAGCTATTACCCTCGAAAACTAAAACTTTTGACATAGGAAAAGAGCCTTTAATCACATTCTTTACCATTTGCAATCATAAAATAGTCTAATATCTTCATTTTTTTCAACATACGTAGCTATTACCCTCGAAAACTAAAACTTTTGAAATAGGAAAAGAGCCTTTAATCACATTCTTTACCATGTGCAATCATAAAATAGTCTAATATACTCATTTTTTCAACATACGTAGCTATTACCCTCGAAAACTAAAACTTTTGACATAGGAAAAGAGCCTTTAATCACATTCTTTACCATTGCAATCATAAAATAGTCTAATATCTTTATTTTTTCAACATACGTAGCTATTACCCTCGAAAACTAAGACTTTTGACATAGGAAAAGAGCCTTTAATCACATTCTTTACCATTTGCAATCATAAAATAGTCTAATATCTTCATTTTTTCAACATACGTAGCTATTACCCTCGAAAACTAAAACTTTTGACATAGGAAAAGAGCCTTTAATCACATTCTTTACCATTTGCAATCATAAAATTGTCTAATATCTTCATTTTTTCAACATACGTAGCTATTACCCTCGAAAACTAAAACTTTTGAAATAGGAAAAGAGCCTTTAATCACATTCTTTACCATGTGCAATCATAAAATTGTCTAATATCTTCATTTTTTCCACAGACAAAGCTCTTACCCCCGAAAACTAAAACTTTTGAAATAGGAAAAGAGCCTTTAATCACATTCTTTACCATGTGCAATCATAAAATAGTCTAATATCTTCATTTTTTCCACAGACAAAGCTATTACCCTCGAAAACTAAAACTTTTGAAATAGGAAAAGAGCCTTTAATCACATTCTTTACCATTTGCAATCATAAAATAGTCTAATATCTTCATTTTTTCAACATACATAGCTATTACCCTCGAAAACTAAAACTTTTGACATAGGAAAAGAGCCTTTAATCACATTCTTTACCATGTGCAATCATAAAATAGTCTAATATCTTCATTTTTTCAACATACGTAGCTATTACCCTCGAAAACTAAAACTTTTGACATAGGAAAAGAGCCTTTAATCACATTCTTTACCATTTGCAATCATAAAATAGTCTAATATCTTCATTTTTTCAACATACGTAGCTATTACCCTCGAAAACTAAAACTTTTGACATAGGAAAAGAGCCTTTAATCACATTCTTTACCATTTGCAATCATAAAATAGTCTAATATCTTCATTTTTTCAACATACGTAGCTATTACCCTCGAAAACTAAAACTTTTGACATAGAAAAGAGCCTTTAATCACATTATTTACCATTTGCAATCATAAAATAGTCTAATATCTTCATTTTTTCAACATACGTACTATTACCCTCGAAAACTAAAACTTTTGACATAGGAAAAGAGCCTTTAATCACATTCTTTACCATTTGCAATCATAAAATAGTCTAATATCTTCATTTTTTCAACATACGTAGCTATTACCCTCGAAAAACTAAAACTTTTGAAATAGGAAAAGAGCCTTTAATCACATTCTTTACCATTTGCAATCATAAAATAGTCTAATATCTTCATTTTTTCAACATACGTAGCTATTACCCTCGAAAACTAAAACTTTTGAAATAGGAAAAGAGCCTTTAATCACATTCTTTACCATTTGCAATCATAAAATAGTCTAATATCTTCATTTTTTCAACATACGTAGCTATTACCCTCGAAAACTAAAACTTTTGAAATAGGAAAAGAGCCTTTAATCACATTCTTTACCATGTGCAATCATAAAATAGTCTAATATCTTCATTTTTTCAATACGTAGCTATTACCCTCGAAAACTAAAACTTTTGACATAGGAAAGAGCCTTTAATCACATTCTTTACCATTTGCAATCATAAAATAGTCTAATATCTTCATTTTTTCAACATACGTAGCTATTACCCTCGAAAACTAAAACTTTTGACATAGGAAAAGAGCCTTTAATCACATTCTTTACCATTTGCAATCATAAAATTGTCTAATATCTTCATTTTTTCAACATACGTAGCTATTACCCTCGAAAACTAAAACTTTTGACATAGGAAAAGAGCCTTTAATCACATTCTTTACCATTTGCAATCATAAAATTGTCTAATATCTTCATTTTTTCCACAGACATAGCTATTACCCTCGAAAACTAAAACTTTTGACATAGGAAAAGAGCCTTTAATCACATTCTTTACCATTTGCAATCATAAAATAGTCTAATATCTTCATTTTTTCCACAGACATAGCTATTACCCTCGAAAACTAAAACTTTTGACATAGGAAAAGAGCCTTTAATCACATTCTTTACCATTTGCAATCATAAAATAGTCTAATATCTTCATTTTTTCAACATACGTAGCTATTACCCTCGAAAACTAAAACTTTTGAAATAGGAAAAGAGCCTTTAATCACATTCTTTACCATGTGCAATCATAAAATAGTCTAATATCTTCATTTTTTCAACATACGTAGCTATTACCCTCGAAAACTAAAACTTTTGACATAGGAAAAGAGCCTTTAATCACATTCTTTACCATTTGCAATCATAAAATAGTCTAATATCTTCATTTTTTCAACATACGTAGCTATTACCCTCGAAAACTAAAACTTTTGACATAGGAAAAGAGCCTTTAATCACATTCTTTACCATTTGCAATCATAAAATAGTCTAATATCTTCATTTTTTCAACATACGTAGCTATTACCCTCGAAAACTAAAACTTTTGACATAGGAAAAGAGCCTTTAATCACATTCTTTACCATTTGCAATCATAAAATAGTCTAATATCTTCATTTTTTCAACATACGTAGCTATTACCCTCGAAAACTAAAACTTTTGACATAGGAAAAGAGCCTTTAATCACATTCTTTACCATTTGCAATCATAAAATAGTCTAATATCTTCATTTTTTCAACATACGTAGCTATTACCCTCGAAAACTAAAACTTTTGACATAGGAAAAGAGCCTTTAATCACATTCTTTACCATTTGCAATCATAAAATAGTCTAATATCTTCATTTTTTCAACATACGTAGCTATTACCCTCGAAAACTAAAACTTTTTGACATAGGAAAAGAGCCTTTAATCACATTCTTTACCATTTGCAATCATAAAATTGTCTAATATCTTCATTTTTTCAACATACGTAGCTATTACCCTCGAAAACTAAAACTTTTGACATAGGAAAAGAGCCTTTAATCACATTCTTTACCATGTGCAATCATAAAATTGTCTAATATCTTCATTTTTTCCACAGACAAAGCTCTTACCCCCGAAAACTAAAACTTTTGAAATAGGAAAAGAGCCTATAATCATATTCTTTACCATTTGCAATCATAAAATAGTCTAATATCTTCATTTTTTCCACAGACATAGCTATTACCCTCGAAAACTAAAACTTTTGACATAGGAAAAGAGCCTTTAAGCACATTCTTTACTATGTGCAATCATAAAATAGTCTAATATCTTCATTTTTTCAACATACGTAGCTATTACCCTCGAAAACTAAAACTTTTGAAATAGGAAAAGAGCCTTTAATCACATTCTTTACCATGTGCAATCGTAAAATAGTCTAATATCTTCATTTTTTCAACATACGTAGCTATTACCCTCGGAAACTAAAACTTTTGACATAGGAAAAGAGCCTTTAATCACATTCTTTACCATTTGCAATCATAAAATAGTCTAATATCTTCATTTTTTCAACATACGTAGCTATTACCCTCGAAAACTAAAACTTTTGACATAGGAAAAGAGCCTTTAATCACATTCTATACCATTTGCAATCATAAAAATGTCTAATATATTCATTTTTTCAAAATACGTAGCTATTACCCTCGAAAACTAAAACTTTTGACATAGGAAAAGAGCCTTTAAGCACATTCTTTACTATGTGCAATCATAAAATAGTCTAATATCTTCATTTTTTCAACATACGTAGCTATTACCCTCGAAAACTAAAACTTTTGAAATAGGAAAAGAGCCTCTAATCACATTCTTTACCATGTGCAATCATAAAATAGTCTAATATCTTCATTTTTTCAACATGCGTAGCTATTACCCTCGAAAACTAAAACTTTTGAAATAGGAAAAGAGCCTTTAATCACATTCTTTACCATTTGCAATCATACAATAGTCTAATATCTTAATTTTTTCAACATACATAGCTATTACCCTCGAAAACTAAAACTTTTGACATAGGAAAAGAGCCTTTAATCACATTCTTTACCATTTGCAATCATAAAATTGTCTAATATCTTCATTTTTTCAACATACGTAGCTATTACCCTCGAAAACTAAAACTTTTGACATAGGAAAAGAGCCTTTAATCACATTCTTTACCATTTGCAATCATAAAATAGTCTAATATCTTCATTTTTTCCATAGACATAGCTATTACCCTCGAAAACTAAAACTTTTGACATAGGAAAAGAGCCTTTAATCACATTCTTTACTATTTGAAATCATAAAATAGTCTAATATCTTCATTTTTTCAACATACGTAGCTATTACCCTCGAAAACTAAAACTTTTGACATAGGGAAAGAGCCTTTAATCACATTCTTTACCATTTGCAATCATAAAATAGTCTAATATCTTCATTTTTTCAACATACGTAGCTATTACCCTCGAAAACTAAAACTTTTGACATAGGAAAAGAGCCTTTTATCACATTCTTTACCATTTGCAATCATAAAATTGTCTAATATCTTCATTTTTTCAACATACGTAGCTATTACCCTCGAAAACTAAAACTTTTGACATAGGAAAAGAGCCTTTAATCACATTTTTTACCATTTGCAATCATAAAATAGTCTAATATCTTCATTTTTTCCACAGACATAGCTATTACCCTCGAAAACTAAAACTTTTGACATAGGAAAAGAGCCTTTAATCACATTCTTTACCATTTGCAATCATAAAATAGTCTAATATCTTTATTTTTTCAACATACGTAGCTATTACCCTCGAAAACTAAAACTTTTGAAATAGGAAAAGAGCCTTTAATCACATTCTTTACCATGTGCAATCATAAAATAGTCTAATATACTCATTTTTTCAACATCCGTAGCTATTAGCCTCGAAAACTAAAACTTTTGAAATAGGAAAAGAGCCTTTAATCACATTCTTTACCATGTGCAATCATAAAACAGTCAAATATATTTATTTTTTCAACATACGTAGCTATTACCCTCGAAAACTAAGACTTTTGACATAGGAAAAGAGCCTTTAATCACATTCTTTACCATTTGCAATCATAAAATAGTCTAATATCTTCATTTTTTCAATATACGTAGCTATTACCCTCGAAAACTAAAAGTTTTGACATAGAAAAAGAGCCTTTAATCACTTTCTTTACCATTTGCAATCATAAAATTGTCTAATATCTTCATTTTTTCAACATACGTAGCTATTACCCTCGAAAACTAAAACTTTTGACATAGGAAAAGAGCCTTTAATCACATTCTTTACCATTTGCAATCATAAAATAGTCTAATATCTTCATTTTTTCCACAGACATAGCCATTACCCTCGAAAACTAAAACTTTTGACATAGGAAAAGAGCCTTTAATCACATTCTTTACCATTTGCAATCATAAAATAGTCTAATATCTTCATTTTTTCAACATACGTAGCTATTACCCTCGAAAACTAAAATTTTTGAAATAGGAAAAGAGCCTTTAATCACATTCTTTACCATTTGCAATCATAAAATAGTCTAATATCTTCATTTTTTCAACATACGTAGCTATTACCCTCGAAAACTAAACCTTTGGACATGGGAAAGAGCCTTTAATCACATTCTTTACCATTTGCAATCATTAAATAGTCTAATATCTTCATTTTTTCAACATACGTAGCTATTACCCTCGAAAACTAAAACTTTTGACATAGGAAAAGAGCCTTTAATCACATTCTTTACCATTTGCAATCATAAAATAGTCTAATATCTTCATTTTTTCAACATACGTAGCTATTACCCTCGAAAACTAAAACTTTTGAAAAAGGAAAAGAGCCTTTAATCACATTCTTTACCATGTGCAATCATAAAATAGTCTAATATCTTCATTTTTTCAACATACGTAGCTATTACCCTCGAAAACTAAAACTTTTGACATAGGAAAAGAGCCTTTAATCACATTCTTTACCATTTACAATCATAAAATAGTCTAATATCTCCATTTTTTCAACATACTTAGCTATTACCCTCGAAAACTAAAACTTTTGAAATAGGAAAAGAGCCTTTAATTACATTCTTTACCATGTGCAATCATAAAATTGTCTAACATCTTCATTTTTTCAACATACGTAGCTATTACCCTCAAAAACTAAAACTTTTGACATAGGAAAAGAGCCTTTAAGCACATTCTTTACCATGTGCAATCATAAAATAGTCTAATATCTTCATTTTTCCAACATACGTAGCTATTACCCTCGAAAACTAAAACTTTTGAAATAGGAAAAGAGCCTTTAATCACATTCTTTACCATGTGCAATCATAAAATAGTCTAATGTCTTCATTTTTTCAACATGCGTAGCTATTACCCTCGAAAACTAAAACTTTTGAAATAGGAAAAGCACCTTTAATCACATTCTTTACCATTTGTAATCATAAAATAGTCTAATATCTTCATTTTTTCAACATACGTAGCTATTACCCTCGAAAACTAAAACTTTTGACATAGGAAAAGAGCCTTTAATCACATTCTTTACCATTTGCAATCATAAAATAGTCTAATATCTTCATTTTTTCAACATAGGTAGCTATTACCCTCGAAAACTAAAACTTTTGACATAGGAAAAGAGCCTTTAAGCACATTCTTTACCATGTGCACTCATAAAATTGTCTAATATCTTCATTTTTTCAACATACGTAGCTATTACCCTCGAAAACTAAAACTTTTGAAATAGGAAAAGAGCCTTTAATCACAATCTTTACCATCTGCAATCATAAAATAGTCTAATATCTTCATTTTTTCCACAGAAATAGCTATTACCCTCGAAAACTAAAACTTTTGAAATAGGAAAAGAGCCTTTAATCACATTCTTTACAATTTGCAATCATAAAATAGTCTAATATCTTCATTTTTTCAACATACGTAGCTATTACCGTCGAAAACTAAAACTTTTGACATAGGAAAAGAGCCTTTAATCACATTCTTTACCATGTGCAATCATAAAATTGTCTAATATCTTCATTTTTTCAACATACGTAGCTATTACCCTCGAAAACTAAAACTTTTGAAATAGGAAAAGAGCCTTTAATCACATTCTTTACCATTTGCAATCATAGAATAGTCTAATATCTTCATTTTTTCCACAGACATAGCTGTTACCCTCGAAAACTAAAACTTTTGACATAGGAAAAGAGCCTTTAATCACATTCTTTACCATTTGCAATCATAAAATAGTCTAATATCTTCATTTTTTCAACATACGTAGCTATTACCCTCGAAAACTAAAACTTTTGACATAGGAAAAGAGCCTTTAATCACATTCTTTACCATGTGCAATCATAAAATAGTCTAATATCTTCATTTTTTCAACATACGTAGCTATTACCCTCGAAAACTAAAACTTTTGAAATAGGAAAAGAGCCTTTAATCACATTCTTTACCATGTGCAATCATAAAATAGTCTAATGTCTTCATTTTTTCAACATGCGTAGCTATTACCCTCGAAAACTAAAACTTTTGAAATAGGAAAAGCACCTTTAATCACATTCTTTACCATTTGTAATCATAAAATAGTCTAATATCTTCATTTTTTCAACATACGTAGCTATTACCCTCGAAAACTAAAACTTTTGACATAGGAAAAGAGCCTTTAATCACATTCTTTACCATTTGCAATCATAAAATAGTCTAATATCTTCATTTTTTCAACATACGTAGCTATTACCCTCGAAAACTAAAACTTTTGACAAGGAAAAGAGCCTTTAATCACATTCTTTACCATGTGCAATCATAAAATAGTCTAATATCTTCATTTTTTCAACATACGTAGCTATTACCCTCGAAAACTAAAACTTTTGAAATAGGAAAAGAGCCTTTAATCACATTCTTTACCATTTGCAATCATAAAATAGTCTAATATCTTCATTTTTTCAACATACGTAGCTATTACCCTCGAAAACTAAAACTTTTGACACAGGAAAAGAGCCTTTAATCACATTCTTTACCATTTACAATCATAAAATAGTCTAATATCTTCATTTTTTCAACATACGTAGCTATTACCCTCGAAAACTAAAACTTTTGAAACAGGAAAAGAGCCTTTAATCACATTCTTTACCATGTGCAATCATAAAATTGTCTAACATCTTCATTTTTTCAACATACGTAGCTATTACCCTCGAAAACTAAAACTTTTGACATAGGAAAAGAGCCTTTAATCACATTCTTTACCATGTGCAATCATAAAATAGTCTAATATCTTCATTTTTTCAACATACGTAGCTATTACCCTCGAAAACTAAAACTTTTGAAATAGGAAAAGAGCCTTTAATCACATTCTTTACCATGTTCAATCATAAAATAGTCTAATGTCTTCATTTTTTCAACATAGTAGCTATTACCCTCGAAAACTAAAACTTTTGACATAGGAAAAGAGCCTTTAATCACATTCTTTACCATGTGCAATCATAAAATAGTCTAATATCTTCATTTTTTCAACATACGTAGCTATTACCCTCGAAAACTAAAACTTTTGAAATAGGAAAAGAGCCTTTAATCACATTCTTTACCATGTGCAATCATAAAATAGTCTAATATCTTCATTTTTTCCACAGAAATAGCTATTACCCTCGAAAACTAAAACTTTTGAAATAGGAAAAGAGCCTTTAATCACATTCTTTACCATTTGCAATCATAAAATAGTCTAATATCTTCATTTTTTCAACATACGTAGCTATTACCCTCGAAAACTAAAACTTTTGACATAGGAAAAGAGCCTTTAATCACATTCTTTACCATTTCAATCATAAAATAGTCTAATATCTTCATTTTTTCAACATACGTAGCTATTACCCTCGAAAACTAAAACTTTTGAAATAGGAAAAGAGCATTTAATCACATTCTTTACCATGTGCAATCATAGAAATAGTCTAATATCTTCATTTTTTCACAGACATAGCTATTACCCTCAAAAACTAAAACTTTTGACATAGGAAAAGAGCCTTTAATCACATTCTTTACCATTTGCAATCATAAAATAGTCTAATATCTTCATTTTTTCAACATACGTAGCTATTACCCTCGAAAACTAAAACTTTGAAATAGGAAAAGAGCCTTTAATCACATTCTTTACCATGTGCAATCATAAAATAGTCTAATATCTTCATTTTTTCAACGGACCTAGCTATTACCCTCGAAAACTAAAACTTTTGAAATAGGAAAAGAGCCTTTAATCACATTCTTTACCATGTGCAATCATAAAATAGTCTAATATCTTCATTTTTTCAACATACGTAGCTATTACCCTCGAAAACTAAAACTTTTGACATAGGAAAAGAGCCTTTAATCACATTCTTTACCATGCAATCATAAAATAGTCTAATATCTTCATTTTTTCAACATACGTAACTATTACCCTCGAAAACTAAAACTTTTGACATAGGAAAAGAGCCTTTAATCACATTCTTTACCATGTTGCAATCATAAAATAGTCTAATATCTTCATTTTTTCAACATACGTAGCTATTACCCTCGAAAACTAAAACTTTTGAAATAGGAAAAGAGCCTTTAATCACATTCTTTACCATTTGCAATCATAAAATAGTCTAATATCTTCATTTTTTCAACATACGTAGCTATTACCCTCGAAAACTAAAACTTTTGAAATAGGAAAAGAGCCTTTAATCACATTCTTTACCATTTGCAATCATAAAATAGTCTAATATCTTCATTTTTTCCACAGACATAGCTATTACCCTCGAAAACTAAAACTTTTGAAATAGGAAAAGAGCCTTTAATCACATTCTTTACCATTTGCAATCATAAAATAGTCTAATATCTTCATTTTTTCAACATACGTAGCTATTACCTCGAAAACTAAAACTTTCGAAATAGGAAAAGAGCCTTTAATCACATTCTTTACCATGTGCAATCATAAAATAGTCTAATATCTTCATTTTTTCACAGACATAGCTATTACCCTCGAAAACTAAAACTTTTGAAATAGGAAAAGAGCCTTTAATCACATTCTTTACCATTGCAATCATAAAATAGTCTAATATCTTCATTTTTTCCACAGACAGCTATTACCCTCGAAAACTAAAACTTTTGAAATAGGAAAAGAGCCTTTAATCACATCCTTTACCATTTGCAATCATAAAATAGTCTAATATCTTCATTTTTTCAACATACGTAGCTATTACCCTCGAAAACTAAAACTTTTGAAATAGGAAAAGAGCCTTTAATCACATTCTTTACCATTTGCAATCATAAAATAGTCTAATATCTTCATTTTTTCAACATACGTAGCTATTACCCTCGAAAACTAAAACTTTTGAAATAGGAAAAGAGCCTTTAATCACATTCTTTACCATGTGCAATCATAAAATAGTCTAATATCTTCATTTTTTCAACATACGTAGCTATTACCCTCGAAAACTAAAACTTTTGAAATAGGAAAAGAGCCTTTAATCACATTCTTTACCATTTGCAATCATAAAATAGTCTAATATCTTCATTTTTTCAACATACGTAGCTATTACCCTCGAAAACTAAAACTTTTGAAATAGGAAAAGAGCCTTTAATCACATTCTTTACCATTTGCAATCATAAAATAGTCTAATATCTTCATTTTTTCAACATACGTAGCTATTACCCTCGAAAACTAAAACTTTTGACTAGGAAAAGAGCCTTTAATCACATTCTTTACCATGTGCAATCATAAAATAGTCTAATATCTTCATTTTTTCCACAGACCTAGCTATTACCCTCGAAAACTAAAACTTTTGAAATAGGAAAAGAGCCTTTAATCACATTCTTTACCATTTGCAATCATAAAATAGTCTAATATCTTCATTTTTTCAACATACGTAGCTATTACCCTCGAAAACTAAAACTTTTGAAATAGGAAAAGAGCCTTTAATCACATTCTTTACCATTTGCAATCATAAAATAGTCTAATATCTTCATTTTTTCAACATACGTAGCTATTACCCTCGAAAACTAAAATTTTTTAAATAGGAAAAGAGCCTTTAATCACATTCTTTACCATGTGCAATCATAAAATAGTCTAATATCTTCATTTTTTCAACATACGTAGCTATTACCCTCGAAAACTAAAACTTTTGACATAGGAAAAGAGCCTTTAATCACATTCTTTACCATTTGCAATCATAAAATAGTCTAATATCTTCATTTTTTCAACATACGTAGCTATTACCCTCGAAAACTAAAACTTTTGAAATAGGAAAAGAGCCTTTAATCACATTCTTTACCATTTGCAATCATAAAATAGTCTAATATCTTCATTTTTTCAAAACATACGTAGCTATTACCCTCGAAAACTAAAACTTTTGAAATAGGAAAAGAGCCTTTAATCACATTCTTTACCATTTGCAATCATAAAATAGTCTAATATCTTCATTTTTTCAACATACGTAGCTATTACCCTCGAAAACTAAAACTTTTGAAATAGGAAAAGAGCCTTTAATCACATTCTTTACCATTTGCAATCATAAAATAGTCTAATATCTTCATTTTTTCAACATACGTAGCTATTACCCTCGAAAACTAAAACTTTTGAAATAGGAAAAGAGCCTTTAATCACATTCTTTACCATTGCAATCATAAAATAGTCTAATATCTTCATTTTTTCAACATACGTAGCTATTACCCTCGAAAACTAAAACTTTTGAAATAGGAAAAGAGCCTTTAATCACATTCTTTACCATTTGCAATCATAAAATAGTCTAATATCTTCATTTTTTCAACATACGTAGCTATTACCCTCGAAAACTAAAACTTTTGACATAGGAAAAGAGCCTTTAATCACATTCTTTACCATTTGCAATCATAAAATAGTCTAATATCTTCATTTTTTCAACATACGTAGCTATTACCCTCGAAAACTAAAACTTTTGAAATAGGAAAAGAGCCTTTAATCACATTCTTTACCATTTGCAATCATAAATAGTCTAATATCTTCATTTTTTCACAGACGTAGCTATTACCCTCAAAAACTAAAACTTTTGAAATAGGAAAAGAGCCTTTAATCACATTCTTTACCATTGCAATCATAAAATAGTCTAATATCTTCATTTTTTCAACATACGTAGCTATTACCCTCGAAAACTAAAACTTTGAAATAGGAAAAGAGCCTTTAATCACATTCTTTACCATGTGCAATCATAAAATAGTCTAATATCTTCATTTTTTCAACATACGTAGCTATTACCCTCGAAAACTAAAACTTTTGACATAGGAAAAGAGCCTTTAATCACATTCTTTACCATGTGCAATCATAAAATAGTCTAATATCTTCATTTTTTCAACATACGTAGCTATTACCCTCGAAAACTAAAACTTTTGAAATAGGAAAAGAGCCTTTAATCACATTCTTTACCATGTGCAATCATAAAATAGTCTAATATCTTCATTTTTTCAACATACGTAGCTATTACCCTCGAAAACTAAAACTTTTGACATAGGAAAAGAGCCTTTAATCACATTCTTTACCATGTGCAATCATAAAATAGTCTAATATCTTCATTTTTTCAACATACGTAGCTATTACCCTCGAAAACTAAAACTTTTGAAATAGGAAAAGAGCCTTTAATCACATTCTTTACCATTTGCAATCATAAAATAGTCTAATATCTTCATTTTTTCAACATACGTAGCTATTACCCTCGAAAACTAAAACTTTTGAAATAGGAAAAGAGCCTTTAATCACATTCTTTACCATTTGCAATCATAAAATAGTCTAATATCTTCATTTTTTCAACATACGTAGCTATTACCCTCGAAAACTAAAACTTTTGAAATAGGAAAAGAGCCTTTAATCACATTCTTTACCATTTGCAATCATAAAATAGTCTAATATCTTCATTTTTTCAACATACGTAGCTATTACCCTCGAAAACTAAAACTTTTGAATAGGAAAAGAGCCTTTAATCACATTCTTTACCATTTGCAATCATAAAATAGTCTAATATCTTCATTTTTTCAACATACGTAGCTATTACCCTCGAAAACTAAAACTTTTGACATAGGAAAAGAGCCTTTAATCACATTCTTTACCATGTTGCAATCATAAAATAGTCTAATATCTTCATTTTTTCAACATACGTAGCTATTACCCTCGAAAACTAAAACTTTTGAAATAGGAAAAGAGCCTTTAATCACATTCTTTACCATGTGCAATCATAAAATAGTCTAATATCTTCATTTTTTCAACATACGTAGCTATTACCTCGAAAACTAAAACTTTTGAAATAGGAAAAGAGCCTTTAATCACATTCTTTACCATTGCAATCATAAAATAGTCTAATATCTTCATTTTTTCAAACATACGTAGCTATTACCCTCGAAAACTAAAACTTTTGAAATAGGAAAAGAGCCTTTAATCACATTCTTTACCATTTGCAATCATAAAATAGTCTAATATCTTCATTTTTTCAACAATACGTAGCTATTACCCTCGAAAACTAAAACTTTTGAAATAGGAAAAGAGCCTTTAATCACATTCTTTACCATTTGCAATCATAAAATAGTCTAATATCTTCATTTTTTCAACATACGTAGCTATTACCCTCGAAAACTAAAACTTTTGAAATAGGAAAAGAGCCTTTAATCACATTCTTTACCATTTGCAATCATAAAATAGTCTAATATCTTCATTTTTTCAACATACGTAGCTATTACCCTCGAAAACTAAAACTTTTGAAATAGGAAAAGAGCCTTTAATCACATTCTTTACCATTTGCAATCATAAAATAGTCTAATATCTTCATTTTTTCAACATACGTAGCTATTACCCTCGAAAACTAAAACTTTTGAATAGGAAAAGAGCCTTTAATCACATTCTTTACCATTTGCAATCATAAAATAGTCTAATATCTTCATTTTTTCAACATACGTAGCTATTACCCTCGAAAACTAAAACTTTTGAAATAGGAAAAGAGCCTTTAATCACATTCTTTACCATTTGCAATCATAAAATAGTCTAATATCTTCATTTTTTCAACATACGTAGCTATTACCCTCGAAAACTAAAACTTTTGACTTAGGAAAAGAGCCTTTAATCACATTCTTTACCATGTGCAATCATAAAATAGTCTAATATCTTCATTTTTTCCACAGACCTAGCTATTACCCTCGAAAACTAAAACTTTTGAAATAGGAAAAGAGCCTTTAATCACATTCTTTACCATTTGCAATCATAAAATAGTCTAATATCTTCATTTTTTCAACATACGTAGCTATTACCCTCGAAAACTAAAACTTTTGAAATAGGAAAAGAGCCTTTAATCACATTCTTTACCATTTGCAATCATAAAATAGTCTAATATCTTCATTTTTTGAACATACGTAGCTATTACCCTCGAAAACTAAAATTTTGAAATAGGAAAAGAGCCTTTAATCACATTCTTTACCATGTGCAATCATAAAATAGTCTAATATCTTCATTTTTTCAACATACGTAGCTATTACCCTCGAAAACTAAAACTTTTGAAATAAGGAAAAGAGCCTTTAATCACATTCTTTACCATTTGCAATCATAAAATAGTCTAATATCTTCATTTTTTCAACATACGTAGCTATTACCCTCGAAAACTAAAACTTTTGAAATAGGAAAAGAGCCTTTAATCACATTCTTTACCATTTGCAATCATAAAATAGTCTAATATCTTCATTTTTTCAACATACGTAGCTATTACCCTCGAAAACTAAAACTTTTGAAATAGGAAAAGAGCCTTTAATCACATTCTTTACCATGTGCAATCATAAAATAGTCTAATATCTTCATTTTTTCAACATACGTAGCTATTACCCTCGAAAACTAAAACTTTTGAAATAGGAAAAGAGCCTTTAATCACATTCTTTACCATTTGCAATCATAAAATAGTCTAATATCTTCATTTTTTCAACATACGTAGCTATTACCCTCGAAAACTAAAACTTTTGAAATAGGAAAAGAGCCTTTAATCACATTCTTTACCATTTTCAATCATAAAATAGTCTAATATCTTCATTTTTTCAACATACGTAGCTATTACCCTCGAAAACTAAAACTTTTGAAATAGGAAAAGAGCCTTTAATCACATTCTTTACCATTTGCAATCATAAAATAGTCTAATATCTTCATTTTTTCAACATACGTAGCTATTACCCTCGAAAACTAAAACTTTTGAAATAGGAAAAGAGCCTTTAATCACATTCTTTACCATTTGCAATCATAAATAGTCTAATATCTTCATTTTTTCAACATACGTAGCTATTACCCTCGAAAACTAAAACTTTTGAAATAGGAAAAGAGCCTTTAATCACATTCTTTACCATGTGCAATCATAAAATAGTCTAATATCTTCATTTTTTCAACATACGTAGCTATTACCCTCGAAAACTAAAACTTTGAAATAGGAAAAGAGCCTTTAATCACATTCTTTACCATTTGCAATCATAAAATAGTCTAATATCTTCATTTTTTCAACATACGTAGCTATTACCCTCGAAAACTAAAACTTTTGAAATAGGAAAAGAGCCTTTAATCACATTCTTTACCATGTGCAATCATAAATAGTCTAATATCTTCATTTTTTCAACATACGTAGCTATTACCCTCGAAAACTAAAACTTTTGAAATAGGAAAAGAGCCTTTAATCACATTCTTTACCATGTGCAATCATAAAATAGTCTAATATCTTCATTTTTTCAACATACGTAGCTATTACCCTCGAAAACTAAAACTTTTGAAATAGGAAAAGAGCCTTTAATCACATTCTTTACCATGTGCAATCATAAAATAGTCTAATATCTTCATTTTTTCAACATACGTAGCTATTACCCTCGAAAACTAAAACTTTTGAAATAGGAAAAGAGCCTTTAATCACATTCTTTACCATTTGCAATTATAAGATAGTCTAATATCTTCATTTTTTCAACATACGTAGCTATTACCCTCGAAAACTAAAACTTTTGAAATAGGAAAAGAGCCTTTAATCACATTCTTTACCATTTTCAATCATAAAATAATCTAATATCTTCATTTTTTCAACATACGTAGCTATTACCCTCGATAACTAACACTTTTGAAATAGGAAAAGAGACTTTAATCACATTCTTTACCATGTGCAATCATAAAATAGTCTAATATCTTTCAACAAACGTAGCTATTACCCTCGAAAACTAAAACTTTTGTCATAGGAAAAGAGCCTTTAATCACATTCTTTACCATGTGCAATCATAAAATAGTCTAATATCTTCATTTTTTCAACATACGTAGCTATTACCCTCGAAAACTAAAACTTTTGAAATAGGAAAAGAGCCTTTAATCACATTCTTTACCATTTGCAATCATAAAATAGTCTAATATCTTCATTTTTTCCCAGACATAGCTAGTTACCCTCGAAAACTAAAACTTTTGACATAGGAAAAGAGCCTTTAATCACATTCTTTACCATTTGCAATCATAAAATAGTCTAATATCTTCATTTTTTCAACATACGTAGCTATTACCCTCGAAAACTAAAACTTTGAAATAGGAAAAGAGCCTTTAATCACATTCTTTACCATGTGCAATCATAAATAGTCTAATATCTTCATTTTTTCAACATACGTAGCTATTACCCTCAAAAACTAAAACTTTTGAAATAGGAAAAGAGCCTTTAATCACATTTTTTACCATTGCAATCATAAAATAGTCTAATATCTTCATTTTTTCAACATACGTAGCTATTACCCTCGAAAACTAAAACTTTTGACATAGGAAAAGAGCCTTTAATCACATTCTTTACCATGTGCAATCATAAAATAGTCTAATATCTTCATTTTTTCAACATACGTAACTATTACCCTCGAAAACTAAAACTTTTGAAATAGGAAAAGAGCCTTTAATCACATTCTTTACCATGTGCAATCATAAAATAGTCTAATATCTTCATTTTTTCAACATACGTAGCTATTACCCTCAAAACTAAAACTTTTGAATAGGAAAAGAGCCTTTAATCACATTCTTTACCATTTGCAATCATAAAATAGTCTAATATCTTCATTTTTTCAACATACGTAGCTATTACCCTCGAAAACTAAAACTTTTGAAATAGGAAAAGAGCCTTTAATCACATTCTTTACCATGTGCAATCATAAAATAGTCTAATATCTTCATTTTTTCAACAACCGTAGCTATTACCCTCGAAAACTAAAACTTTTGAAATAGGAAAAGAGCCTTTAATCACATTCTTTACCATTTGCAATCATAAAATAGTCTAATATCTTCATTTTTTCAACATACGTAGCTATTACCCTCGAAAACTAAAACTTTTGAAATAGGAAAAGAGCCTTTAATCACATTCTTTACCATTTGCAATCATAAAATAGTCTAATATCTTCATTTTTTCAACATACGTAGCTATTACCCTCGAAAACTAAAACTTTTGAAATAGGAAAAGAGCCTTTAATCACATTCTTTACCATTTGCAATCATAAAATAGTCTAATATCTTCATTTTTCAACATACGTAGCTATTACCCTCGAAAACTAAAACTTTTGACATAGAAAAGAGCCTTTAATCACATTCTTTACCATTTGCAATCATAAAATAGTCTAATATCTTCATTTTTTCAACATACGTAGCTATTACCCTCGAAAACTAAAACTTTTGAAATAGGAAAAGAGCCTTTAATCACATTCTTTACCATTGCAATCATAAAATAGTCTAATATCTTCATTTTTTCAACATACGTAGCTATTACCCTCGAAAACTAAAACTTTTGAAATAGGAAAAGAGCCTTTAATCACATTCTTTACCATGTGCAATCATAAAATAGTCTAATATCTTCATTTTTTCAACATACGTAGCTATTACCCTCGAAAACTAAAACTTTTGAAATAGGAAAAGAGCCTTTAATCACATTCTTTACCATTTGCAATCATAAAATAGTCTAATATCTTCATTTTTTCAAAATACGTAGCTATTACCCTCGAAAACTAAAACTTTTGACATAGGAAAAGAGCCTTTAATCACATTCTTTACCATTTGCAATCATAAAATAGTCTAATATCTTCATTTTTTCAACATACGTAGCTATTACCCTCGAAAACTAAAACTTTTGAAATAGGAAAAGAGCCTTTAATCACATTCTTTACCATGTGCAATCATAAAATAGTCTAATATCTTCATTTTTTCAACATAAGCTAGCTTACCCTCGAAAACTAAAACTTTTGAAATAGGAAAA
Source organism: Artemia franciscana (assembly GCF_032884065.1). Taxonomy (NCBI): domain Eukaryota; kingdom Metazoa; phylum Arthropoda; class Branchiopoda; order Anostraca; family Artemiidae; genus Artemia; species Artemia franciscana. The sequence continues at coordinate 43,570 of NW_027063880.1, forward strand.
GAGCCTTTAATCACATTCTTTACCATGTGCAATCATAAAATAGTCTAATATCTTCATTTTTTCAACATACGTAGCTATTACCCTCGAAAACTAAAACTTTTGAATAGGAAAAGAGCCTTTAATCACATTCTTTACCATTTGCAATCATAAAATAGTCTAATATCTTCATTTTTTCAACATACGTAGCTATTACCCTCGAAAACTAAAACTTTTGAAATAGGAAAAGAGCCTTTAATCACATTCTTTACCATTTGCAATCATAAAATAGTCTAATATCTTCATTTTTCAACATACGTAGCTATTACCCTCGAAAACTAAAACTTTTGACTAGGAAAAGAGCCTTTTAATCACATTCTTTACCATGTGCAATCATAAAATAGTCTAATATCTTCATTTTTTCAACATACGTAGCTATTACCCTCGAAAACTAAAACTTTTGAAATAGGAAAAGAGCCTTTAATCACATTCTTTACCATTTGCAATCATAAAATAGTCTAATATCTTCATTTTTTCAACATACGAAGCTATTACCCTCGAAAACTAAAACTTTTGAAATAGGAAAAGAGCCTTTAATCACATTCTTTACCATTTGCAATCATAAAATAGTCTAATATCTTCATTTTTTCAACATACGTAGCTATTACCCTCGAAAACTAAAACTTTTGAAATAGGAAAAGAGCCTTTAATCACATTCTTTACCATGTGCAATCATAAAATAGTCTAATATCTTCATTTTTTCAACATACGTAGCTATTACCCTCGAAAACTAAAACTTTTGACATAAGAAAAGAGCCTTTAATCACATTCTTTACCATTTGCAATCATAAAATAGTCTAATATCTTCATTTTTTCAACATACGTAGCTATTACCCTCGAAAACTAAAACTTTTGAAATAGGAAAAGAGCCTTTAATCACATTCTTTACCATGTGCAATCATAAAATAGTCTAATATCTTCATTTTTTCCAAAAACATAGTAGCTATTACCCTCGAAAACTAAAACTTTTGAAATAGGAAAAGAGCCTTTAATCACATTCTTTACCATGTGCAATCATAAAATAGTCTAATATCTTCATTTTTTCAACATACGTAGCTATTACCCTCGAAAACTAAAACTTTTGACATAGGAAAAGAGCCTTTAATCACATTCTTTACCATTTGCAATCATAAATAGTCTAATATCTTCATTTTTTCAACATACGTAGCTATTACCCTCGAAAACTAAAACTTTTGAAATAGGAAAAGAGCCTTTAATCACATTCTTTACCATTTGCAATCATAAAATAGTCTAATATCTTCATTTTTTCAACATACGTAGCTATTACCCTCGAAAACTAAAACTTTTGAAATAGGAAAAGAGCTTTAATCACATTCTTTACCATGTGCAATCATAAAATTGTCTAATATCTTCATTTTTTCAACAAACGTAGCTATTACCCTCGAAAACTAAAACTTTTGTCATAGGAAAAGAGCCTTTAATCACATTCTTTACCATTTGCAATCATAAAATAGTCTAATATCTTCATTTTTTCAACATACGTAGCTATTACCCTAGAAAACTAAAACTTTTGAAATAGGAAAAGAGCCTTTAATCACATTCTTTACCATGTGCAATCATAAAATAGTCTAATATCTTCATTTTTTCAACAAACGTAGATATTACCCTCGAAAACTAAAATTTTGACATAGGAAAAGAGCCTTTAATCACATTCTTTACCATTTGCAATCATAAAATAGTCTAATATCTTCATTTTTTCAACATACGTAGCTATTACCCTCGAAAACTAAAACTTTTGAAATAGGAAAAGAGCCTTTAATCACATTCTTTACCATGTGCAATCATAAAATAGTCTAATATCTTCATTTTTCAACATACGTAGCTATTACCCTCGAAAACTAAAACTTTTGAATAGGAAAAGAGCCTTTAATCACATCTTTACCTGGTGCAATCATAAAATAGTCTAATATCTTCATTTTTTCCACAGACATAGCTATTACCCTCGAAAACTAAAACTTTTGAAATAGGAAAAGAGCCTTTAATCACATTCTTTACCATTTGCAATCATAAAATAGTCTATATCTTCATTTTTTCAACATACGTAGCTATTACCCTTGAAAACTAAAACTTTTGAAATAGGAAAAGAGCCTTTAATCACATTCTTTACCATGTGCAATCATAAGATAGTCTAATATCTTCATTTTTTCAACATACGTAGCTATTACCCTCGAAAACTAAAACTTTTGAAAGAGGAAAAGATCCTTTATTCACATTCTTTACCATGTGCAATCATAAAATAGTGTAATATCTTCATTTTTTCAACATACGTAGCTATTACCCTCGAAAACTAAAACTTTTGAAATAGGAAAAGAGCCTTTAATCACATTCTTTACCATGTGCAATCATAAAATTGTGTAATATCTTCATTTTTTCCACAGACAAAGCTCTTACCCTCGAAAATTAAAACTTTTGAAATAGGAAAAGAGCCTTTAATCACATTCTTTACCATTTGCAATCATAAAATAGTCTAATATCTTCATTTTTTCAACATACGTAGCTATTACCCTTGAAAACTAAAACTTTTGAAATAGGAAAAGAGCCTTTAATCACAATCTTTACCATGTGCAATCATAAAATAGTCTAATATCTTCATTTTTTCAACATACGTAGCTCTTACCCCCGAAAATTAAAACTTTTGAAATAGGAAAAGAGCCTTTAATCAAATTCTTTACCATGTGCAATCATAAAATAGTCTAATATCTTCATTTTTTCCACAGACATAGCTATTACCCTCGAAAACTAAAACTTTTGAAATAGGAAAAGAGCCTTTAATCACATTCTTTACCATTTGCAATCATAAAATAGTCTAATATCTTCATTTTCCCCACAGACATAGCTATTACCCTCGAAAACTAAAACTTTTGACATAGGAAAAGAGCCTTTAATGACATTCTTTACCATTTGCAATCATAAAATAGTCAAATATCTTCATTTTTTCAACATAAGTAGCTATTACCCTCGAAAACTAAAACTTTTGAAATAGAAAAAGAGCCTTTAATCACATTCTTTACCATTTGCAATCATAAAATAGTCTAATATCTTAATTTTTTCAACATACGTAGCTATTACCCTCGAAAACTAAAACTTCTGACATAGGAAAAGAGTCTTTAATCACATTCTTTACCATTTGTAATCATAAAATAGTCTAATATCTTCATTTTTTCAACATACGTAGCTATTACCCTCAAAAACTAAAACTTTTGAAATAGGAAAAGAGCCTTTAATCACATTCTTTACCATTTGCAATCATAAAATAGTCTAATATCTTCATTTTTTCAACATACGTAGATATTACCCTCGAAAACTAAAACTTTTGACATAGGAAAAGAGCTTTTAATCACATTCTTTACCATGTGCAATCATAAAATTGTCTAATATCTTCATTTTGTCAACATACGTAGCTATTACCCTCGAAAACTAAAACTTTTGAAATAGGAAAAGAGCCTTTAATCACATTCTTTACCAGGTGCAATCATAAAATAGTCTAATATCTTAATTTTTTCCACAGACATAGCTATTACCCTCGAAAACTAAAACTTTTGACATAAGAAAAGAGCCTTTAATCACATTCTTTACCATTTGCAATCATAAATAGTCTAATATCTTCATTTTTTCAACATACGTAGCTATTACCCTCGAAAACTAAAACTTTTGAAATAGGAAAAGAGCCTTTAATCACATTCATTACCATGTGCAATCATAAAATAGTCTAATATCTTCATTTTTTTAAAACATACGTAGCTATTACCCTCGAAAACTAAAACTTTTGAAATAGGAAAAGAGCCTTTAATCACATTCTTTACCATGTGCAATCATAAAATAGTCTAATATCTTCATTTTTTCAACATACGTAGCTATTACCCTCGAAAACTAAAACTTTTGAAATAGGAAAAGAGCCTTTAATCACATTCTTTACCATTTGCAATTATAAGATAGTCTAATATCTTCATTTTTTCAACATACGTAGCTATTACCCTCGAAAACTAAAACTTTTGAAATAGGAAAAGAGCCTTTAATCACATTCTTTACCATTAGCAATCATAAAATAATCTAATATCTTCATATTTTCAACATACGTAGCTATTACCCTCGAAAACTAACACTTTTGAAATAGGAAAAGAGCCTTTAATCACAGTCTTTACCATGTGCAATCATAAAATAGTCTAATATCTTCATTTTTTCAACATACGTAGCTATTACCCTCGAAACTAAACTTTTGACATAGGAAAAGAGCCTTTAATCACATTCTTTACCATTTGCAATCATAAATAGTCTAATATCTTCATTTTTTCAACATACGTAGCTATTACCCTCGAAAAATAAAACTTTTGAAATAGGAAAAGAGCCTTTAATCACATTCTTTACCATGTGCAATCATAAAATAGTCTAATATCTTCATTTTTTCAACATACGTAGCTATTACCCTCGAAAACTAAAACTTTTGAAATAGGAAAAGAGCCTTTAATCACATTCTTTACCATGTACAATCATAAAATTGTCTAATATCTTCATTTTTTCAAAATACGTAGCTATTACCCTCGAAAACTAAAACTTTTGACATAGGAAAAGAGCCTTTAATCACATTCTTTACCATTTGCAATCATAAAATAGTCTAATATCTTCATTTTTTCAACATACGTAGCTATTACCCTCGAAAACTAAAACTTTTGACATAGGAAAAGAGCCTTTAATCACATTCTTTACCATTTGCAATCATAAAATAGTCAAATATCTTCATTTTTTCAACATAAGTAGCTATTACCCTCGAAAACTAAAACTTTTGAAATAGAAAAAGAGCCTTTAATTACATTCTTTACCATTTGCAATCATAAAATAGTCTAATATCTTCATTTTTTCAACATACGTAGCTATTACCCTCGAAAACTAAAACTTCTGACATAGGAAAAGAGTCTTTAATCACATTCTTTACCATTTGCAATCATAAAATAGTCTAATATCTTCATTTTTTCAACATACGTAGCTATTACCCTCAAAAACTAAAACTTTTGAAATAGGAAAAGAGCCTTTAATCACATTCTTTACCATTTGCAATTATA
>NW_027063881.1:0-15290 GCF_032884065.1 Artemia franciscana
CTTTAATCACATTCTTTACCATTTGCAATCATAAAATAGTCTAATATCTTCATTTTTTCAACATACGTAGCTATTACCCCCGAAAACTAAAACTTTTGAAATAGGAAAAGAGCCTTTAATCACATTCTTTACCATTTGCAATCATAAAATTGTCTAATATCTTCATTTTTTCCACAGACAAAGCTATTACCCTCGAAAACTAAAACTTTTGACATAGGGAAAGAGCCTTTAATCACATTCTTTACCATGTGCAATCATAAAATAGTCTAATATCTTCAATTTTTTCAACATACGTAGCTATTACCCTCGAAAACTAAAACTTTTGACATAGGAAAAGAGCCTTTAATCACATTCTTTACCATTTGCAATAATAAAATATTCTAATATCTTCATTTTTTCAACATACGTAGCTATTACCCCCGAAAACTAAAACTTTTGAAATTGGAAAAGAGCCTTTAATCACATTCTTTACCATGTGCAATCATAAAATAGTCTAATATCTTCATTTTTTCAACATACGTAGCTATTACCCCCGAAAACTAAAACTTTTGAAATAGGAAAAGAGCCTTTAATCACATTCTTTACCATTTGCAATAATAAAATAGTCTAATATCTTCATTTTTTCAACATACGTAGCTATTACCCCCGAAAACTAAAACTTTTGAAATAAGAAAAGAGCCTTTAATCACATTCTTTACCATTTGCAATCATAAAATAGTCTAATATCTTCATTTTTTCAACATACGTAGCTATTACCCTCGAAAACTAAAACTTTTGACATAGGAAAAGAGCCTTTAATCACATTCTTTACCATGTGCAATCATAAAATAGTCTAATATCTTCATTTTTTCCACAGACATAGCTATTACCCTCGAAAACTAAAACTTTTGAAATAGGAAAAGAGCCTTTAATCACATTCTTTACCATTTGCAATCATAAAATAGTCTAATATCTTCATTTTTTCAACATACGTAGCTATTACCCTCGAAAACTAAAACTTTTGACATAGGAAAAGAGCTTTTAATCACATTCTTTACCATTTGCAATCATAAAATAGTCCAATATCTTCATTTTTTCAACAAACGTAGCTATTACCCTCGAAAACTAAAACTTTTGAAATAGGAAAAGAGCCTTTAATCATATTCTTTACCATGTGCAATCATAAAATAGTCTAATATCTTCATTTTTTCCACAGACATATCTATTACCCTCGAAAACTAAAACTATTGAAATAGGAAAAGAGCCTTTAATCACATTCTTTACCATTTGCAATCCTAAAATAGTCTAATATCTTCATTTTTTCAACACATGTAGCTATTACCCTCGAAAACTAAAACTTTTGAAATAGGAAAAGAGCCTTTAATCACATTCTTTACCATGTGCAATCATAAAATTGTCTAATATCTTCATTTTTTCCACAGACAAAGCTATTACCCTCGAAAACTAAAACTTTTGACATAGGAAAAGAGCCTTTAATCACATTCTTTACCATGTGCAATCATAAAATAGTCTAATATCTTCATTTTTTCCACAGACATATCTATTACCCTCAAAAACTAAACTTTTGAAATAGGAGAAGAGCCTTTAATCACATTCTTTACCATGTGGAATCATAAAATAGTCTAATATCTTCATTTTTTCCACAGACATAGCTGTTACCCTCGAAAACTAAAACTTTTGACATAGGAAAAGAGCCTTTAATCACATTCTTTACCATTTGCAATCATAAAATAGTCTAATATCTTCATTTTTTCAACATACGTAGCTATTACCCCCGAAAACTAATACTTTTGAAATAGGAAAAGAGCCTTTAATCACATTCTTTACCATGTGCAATCATAAAATTGTTTAATATCTTCATTTTTTCCACAGACAAAGCTATTACCCTCAAAAACTAAAACTTTTGACATAGGAAAAGAGCCTTTAATCACATTCTTTACCATGTGCAATCATAAAATAGTCTAATATCTTCATTTTTTTCAACATACGTAGCTATTACCCTCAAAAACTAAAACTTTTGACATAGGAAAAGAGCTTTTAATCACATTCTTTACCATTTGCAATCATAAAATAGTCCAATATCTTCATTTTTTCAACAAACGTAGCTATTACCCTCGAAAACTAAAACTTTTGAAATAGGAAAAGAGCTTTAATCACATTCTTTACCATGTGCAATCATAAAAAGTCTAATATCTTCATTTTTTCCACAGACAAAGCTATTACCCTCGAAAACTAAAACTTTTTACATAGGAAAAGAGCCTTTATACACATTCTTTACCATGTGCAATCATAAAATAGTCTAATATCTTCATTTTTTCCACAGACATAGCTATTACCCTCAAAAACTAAAACTTTTCAAATAGGAAAAGAGCCTTTAATCACATTCTTTACCATGTGCAATCATAAAATAGTCTAATATTTTCATTTTTTCGACGGATATAGCTATTACCCTCGAAAACTAAAACTTTTGAAATAGGAAAAGAGCCTTTAATCACATTCTTTACCATTTGCAATAATAAAATAGTCTAATATCTTCATTTTTTCAACATACGTAGCTATTACCCTCGAAAACTAAAACTTTTGAAATAGGAAAAGAGCCTTTAATCACATTCTTTACCATTTGCAATCATAAAATTGTCTAATACCTTCATTTTTTCAACATACGTAGCTATTATCCTCGAAAACTAAAACTTTTGAAATAGAAAAAGAGCCTTTAATCACATTCTTTACCATGTGCAATCATAAAATTGTCTAATATCTTCATTTTTTCAACAAACGTAGCTATTGCCCTCGAAAACTAAAACTTTTGAAATAGGAAAAGAGCCTTTAATCATATTCTTTACCATGTGCAATCATAAAATAGTCTAATATTTTCATTTTTTCCACAGACATAGCTATTTCCCTCGAAAACTAAAACTTTTGAAATAGGAAAAAGAGCCTTTAATCACATTGTTTTACCATTTGCAATCATAAAATAGTCTAATATCTTCATTTTTTCAACATACGTAGCTCTTACCCCCGAAAACTAAAACTTTTGAAATAGGAAAAGAGCCTTTAATCACATTCTGTATCATTTGCAATCATAAAATAGTCTAATATCTTCATTTTTTCAACATACGTAGCTATTACCCTCGAAAACTAAAACTTTTGACATAGGAAAAGAGCCTTTAATCACATTCTTTACCATTTGCAATCATAAAATAGTCTAATATCTTCATTTTTTCAACATACGTAGCTATTACCCCCGAAAACTAAAACTTTTGAAATAGGAAAAGAGCCTTTAATCACATTCTTTACCATGTGCAATCATAAACTTGTCTAATATCTTCATTTTTTCCACAGAAAAAGGTATTACCCTCGGAAACTAAAACTTTTGACATAGGAAAAGAGCCTTTAATCACATTCTTTACCATTTGCAATCATAAAATAGTCTAATATCTTCATTTTTTCAACATACGTAGCTATTACCCTCGAAAACTAAAACTTTTGAAATAGGAAAAGAGCCTTTAATCACATTCTTTACCATTTGCAATCATAAAATTGTCTAATACCTTCATTTTTTCAACATACGTAGCTATTACCCTCGAAAACTAAAACTTTTGAAATAGAAAAAGAGCCTTTAATCACATTCTTTACCATGTGCAATCATAAAATTGTCTAATATCTTCATTTTTTCAACAAACGTAGCTATTGCCCTCGAAAACTATAACTTTTGAAATAGGAAAAGAGCCTTTGATCACATTCTTTACCATTTGCAATCATAAAATAGTCTAATATCTTCATTTTTTCAACATACGTAGCTATTACCCTCAAAAACTAAAACTTTTGACATAGGAAAAGAGCTTTTAATCACATTCTTTACCATTTGCAATCATAAAATAGTCCAATATCTTCATTTTTTCAACAAACGTAGCTATTACCCTCGAAAACTAAAACTTTTGAAATAGGAAAAGAGCCTTTAATCACATTCTTTACCATGTGCAATCATAAAATTGTCTAATATCTTCATTTTTTCCACAGACAAAGCTATTACCCTCGAAAACTAAAACTTTTGACATAGGAAAAGAGCCTTTATACATATTCTTTACCATGTGCAATCATAAAATAGTCTAATATCTTCATTTTTTCCACAGACATAGCTATTACCCTCAAAAACTAAAACTTTTCAAATAGGAAAAGAGCCTTTAATCACATTCTTTACCATGTGCAATCATAAAATAGTCTAATATTTTCATTTTTTCGACGGATATAGCTATTACCCTCGAAAACTAAAACTTTTGAAATAGGAAAAGAGCCTTTACTCACATTCTTTACCATTTGCAATAATAAAATAGTCTAATATCTTCATTTTTTCAACATACGTAGCTATTACCCTCGAAACTAAAACTTTTGAAATAGGAAAAGAGCCTTTAATCACATTCTTTACCATTTGCAATCATAAAATTGTCTAATACCTTCATTTTTCAACATACGTAGCTATTACCCTCGAAAACTAAAACTTTTGAAATAGAAAAAGAGCCTTTAATCACATTCTTTACCATGTGCAATCATAAAATTGTCTAATATCTTCATTTTTTCAACAAACGTAGCTATTACCCTCGAAAACTAAAACTTTTGAAATAGGAAAAGAGCCTTTAATCATATTCTTTACCATGTGCAATCATAAAATTGTCTAATGTCTTCATTTTTTCCACAGACAAAGCTATTACCCTCGAAAACTAAAACTTTTGACATAGGAAAAGAGCCTTTAATCACATTCGTTACCATGTGAAATCATAAAATAGTCCAATATCTTCATTTTTTCCACAGACATAGCTATTACACTCGAAAACTAAAACTTTTGAAATAGGAAAAGAGCCTTTAATCACATTCTTTACCATTTGCAATCATAAAATAGTCTAATATCTTCTTTTTTTCAACATACGTAGCTATTACCCCCGAAAACTAAAACTTTTGAAATAGGAAAAGAGCCTTTAATCACATTCTTTACCATTTGCAATCATAAAATAGTCTAATATCTTCATTTTTTTCAACATACGTAGCTATTACCCTCGAAAACTAAAACTTTTGACATAGGAAAAGAGCCTTTAATCACATTCTTTACCATTTGCAATCATAAAATAGTCTAATATCTTCATTTTTTCAACATACGTAGCTATTACCCCCAAAAACTAAAACTTTTGAAATAGGAAAAGAGCCTTTAATCACATTCTTTACCATTTGCAATCATAAAATTGTCTCCCGGAATCTGATTAAAGGCTCTTTTCCTATGTCAAAAGTTTTAGTTTTCGAGGGTAATAGCTACGTATGTTGAAAAAATGAAGATATTAGACTATTTTATGATTGCACATGATAAAGAATGTGATTAAAGGCTCTTTTCCTATTTCAAAAGTTTTAGTTTTTGAGGGTAATAGCTACGTATGTTGAAAAAAATGAAGATATTAGAGTATTTTATGATTGCAAATGGTAAAGAATGTGATTAAAGGCTCTTTTCCTATGTCAAAAGTTTTAGTTTTTGAGGGTAATAGATACGTATGTTGAAAAAATGAATAAAACAAGATATATCATAAAACAAATCACATTTGTTTCCCGGTGTCCCGATCTGTAATTTCTCTTCGAACAATCCCTGTGTCCCGGTCGTCATTTATATATCTTCCCTGTACCCCCGTCGTCCCCTTTGTAGTTTTGTCACTGTGTCCCGGTCGTCATTTATATTCCCTGTGTCCCGGTGTCCCAGTCTGTAATTTCTCTTTGAGGTTCCCGGTCGTCATTTATATTCCCTGTATCCCCGTGTCCCGGTCGTCATTTGTGTCCCGGTCTGTAATTTCATCAGTTGACAAACATGACGTCAGTCGACAAACAATTTCATGACGCATACAGCTCAATCCTTACAATGACGTCAGTCAACACACCTGAAGTCACTCGACAGACACACAGACAACTTATTTTTATATATATAGATATATAGCTGTTGGGGGGGGGGGGCTTGGGGGGCATCGTGCCCCAAAGCCCCCCGCGCGCGTAAGTCGTTACATGCCATATTAGTTACCTGCCATTGTAGTTGTGTCCCTGTGTCCCACCTGTGAATTGAGATAGATATAAATATATATATTTTTTGAACTACAATAGGACATGGAAGAATGTTGTATATTCTTAAGTTCTACGTAGTTAAATTGGACAGCGAAGAATGTTGTATATTCGCAAGTTTTATGTAGTTAAAAAAATATATATATTTATATCTATCTCAATTCACAGGTGGGACACAGGGACACAACTACAATGGCAGGTAACTAATATGGCGTGTAACGACTTACGCGCGCGGGGGGCTTGGGGGCGCGACGCCCCCCCAAGCCCCCCCCCCAACAACTATATATCTATATATATATAAATAAGTTGTCTGTGTGTCTGTCGAGTGACTTCAGGTGTGTCGACTGACGTCATTATAAGGATTGAGCTGTATGCGTCATGAAATTGTTTGTCGACTAACGTCATGTTTGTCAACTGATGAAATTACAGACCGGGACACCGGGAACCTCAAAGAGAAATTACAGACTGGGACAACGGGACACAGGGAATATAAATGACGACCGGGACACAGTGACACAACTACAAAGGGGACGACGGGGGTACAGGGAAGATATATAAATGACGACCGGGACACAGGGATTGTTCGAAGAGAAATTACAGACCGGGACACCGGGAAACAAATGACGACCGGAATACTGGGAATATAAATGACGACCAGGACACAGGGACACAACTACAAGGGGGGTGCCAGGGAGCACAGGGGGATATATAAATGACGACGGGGACACAGATAATGTTTGATTAGCAATCAGCATCAACAAAGCTAAAGGGCAATAATTAGAATAATCAGGTATAGATCTGAATACGGATTGCTTTTCCCATGGACAATTTTATGTTGCATGTTCAAGAGTTAGGTAAACCTAACAATCTATTTATATGCACAAACAATAGGACATGGAAGAATGTTGTATATTCTTAAGTTTTACGTAGTTAAATTGGACAGCGAAGAATGTTGTATATTCGCAAGTTTTATGTAGTTCAAAAAATATATATATTTATATCTATCTCAATTCACAGGTGGGACACAGGGACACAACTACAATGGCAGGTAACTAATATGGCGTGTAACGACTTACGCGTGCGGGGGGCTTGGGGCCGCGATGCCCCCCCAAGCCTCCCCCCAACAGCTATATATCTATATATATATATATAAATAAGTTGTCTGTGTGTCTGTCGAGTGACTTCAGGTGTGTCGACTGACGTCATTGTAAGGATTGAGCTGTATGCGTCATGAAATTGTTTGTCGACTGACGTCATGTTTGTCAACTGATGAAATTACAGACCGGGACACAAATGTCGACCGGGACACGGGGATACAGGGAATATAAATGACGACCGGGAACCTCAAAGAGAAATTACAGACTGGGACACCGGGAAACAGGGAATATAAATGACGACCGGGACACAGTGACACAACTACAAAGGTGACGACGGGTGTACAGAGAAGATATATAAATGACGACCGGGACACAGGGATTGTTCGAAGAGAAATTACAGACCGGGACACCGGGTAACAAATGACGACCGGGATGCTGGGACACAGGGAATATAAATGACGACCTCGACACTCAAAGAGAAAGTACAGACTGGGACACCGGGACACAAATGACGACCGAAATACTGGGAATATAAATGACGACCAGGACACAGGGACACAACTACAAGGGGGTGCCAGGGGGCACAGGGGAATATATAAATGACGACGGGGACACAGGGAATGTTTGATTAGCAATCAGCATCAACAAAGCTAAAGGGCAATCATTAGAATAATCAGGTATAGATCTGAATACGGATTGCTTTTCCGATGGACAATTTTATGTTGCATGTTTAAGAGTTAGGTAAACCTAACAATCTATTTATATGCACAAACAATAGGACATGGAAGAATGTTGTATATTCTTAAGTTTTACGTAGTTAAATTGGACAGCGAAGAATGTTGTATATTTGCAAGTTTTATGTAGTTCAAAAAATATATATATCTATATCTATCTCAATTCACAGGTGGGACACAGGGACACAACTACAATGGCAGGTAACCAAATATGGCGTGTAACGACTTACACGCGCGGGGGGCTTGGGGGCGCGATGCCCCCCCAAGCCTCCCCCCAACAGCTATATATCTATATATATAAAAATAAGTTGTCTGTGTGTCTGTCGAGTGACTTCAGGTGTGTCGACTGACGTCATTGTAAGGATTGAGCTGTATGCGTCATGAAATTGTTTGTCGACTGACGTCATGTTTGTCAACTGATGAAATTACAGACCGGGACACAAATGACGACCGGGACACGGGGATACAGGGAATATAAATGACGACCGGGAACCTCAAAGAGAAATTACAGACTGGGACACCGGGACACAGAGAATATAAATGACGACCGGGACACAGTGAAACAACTACTAAGGGGACGACGGGGGTACAGGGAAGATATATAAATGACGACCGGGACACAGGGATTGTTCGAAGAGAAATTACAGACCGGGACACCGGGAAACAAATGACGACCGGGATGCTGGGACACAGGGAATATAAATGACGACCTCGACACTCAAAGAGAAAGTACAGAGTGGGACACCGGGACACAAATGACGACCGGAATACTGGGAATATAAATGACGACCAGGACACAGGGACACAACTACAAGGGGGGTGCCAGGGGGCACAGGGGGATATATAAATGACGACGGGGACACAGGGAATGTTTGATTAGCAATCAGCATCAACAAAGCTAAAGGGCAATCATTAGAATAATCAGGTATAGATCTGAATACGGATTGCTTTTCCCATGGACAATTTTATGTTGCATGTTCAAGAGTTAGGTAAACCTAACAATCTATTTATATGCACAAACAATAGGACATGGAAGAATGTTGTATATTCTTAAGTTTTACTTAGTTAAATTGGACAGCGAAGAATGTTGTATATTCGCAAGTTTTATGTAGTTCAAAAAATATATATATTTATATCTATCTCAATTCACAGGTGGGACACAGGGACACAACTACAATGGCAGGTAACTAATATGGCGTGTAACGACTTACGCGCGCGGGGGGCTTGTGGGCGCGATGCCCCCCCAAGCCCCCCCCCAACAGCTATATATCTATATATATAAAAATAAGTTGTCTGTGTGTCTGTCGAGTGACTTCAGGTGTGTCGACTGACGTCATTGTAAGGATTGAGCTGTATGCGTCATGAAATTGTTTGTCGACTGACGTCATGTTTGTCAACTGATGAAATTACAGACCGGGACACAAATGACGACCGGGACACGGGGATACAGGGAATATAAATGACGACCGAGAACCTCAAAGAGAAATTAAAGACTGGGACATCGGGACACAAGGAATATAAATGACGACCGGGACACAGTGACACAACTACAAAGGGGACGACGGGGGTACAGGGAAGATATATAAATGACGACCGGGACACAGGGATTGTTCGAAGAGAAATTACAGACCGGGACACCGGGAAACAAATGACGACCGGAATACTGGGAATATAAATGACGACCAGGACACAGGGACACAACTACAAGGGGGGTGCCAGGGTGCACAGGGGGATATATAAATGACGACGGGGACACAGATAATGTTTGATTAGCAATCAGCATCAACAAAGCTAAAGGGCAATAATTAGAATAATCAGGTATAGATCTGAATACGGATTGCTTTTCCCATGGACAATTTTATGTTGCATGTTCAAGAGTTAGGTAAACCTAACAATCTATTTATATGCACAAACAATAGGACATGGAAGAATGTTGTATATTCTTAAGTTTTACGTAGTTAAATTGGACAGCGAAGAATGTTGTATATTCGCAAGTTTTATGTAGTTCAAAAAATATATATATTTATATCTATCTCAATTCACAGGTGGGACACAGGGACACAACTACAATGGCAGGTAACTAATATGGCGTGTAACGACTTACGCGTGCGGGGGGCTTGGGGCCGCGATGCCCCCCCAAGCCTCCCCCCAACAGCTATATATCTATATATATATATATAAATAAGTTGTCTGTGTGTCTGTCGAGTGACTTCAGGTGTGTCGACTGACGTCATTGTAAGGATTGAGCTGTATGCGTCATGAAATTGTTTGTCGACTGACGTCATGTTTGTCAACTGATGAAATTACAGACCGGGACACAAATGTCGACCGGGACACGGGATACAGGGAATATAAATGACGACCGGGAACCTCAAAGAGAAATTACAGACTGGGACACCGGGAAACAGGGAATATAAATGACGACCGGGACACAGTGACACAACTACAAAGGTGACGACGGGTGTACAGAGAAGATATATAAATGACGACCGGGACACAGGGAATGTTCGAAGAGAAATTACAGACCGGGACACCGGGTAACAAATGACGACCGGGATGCTGGGACACAGGGAATATAAATGACGACCTCGACACTCAAAGAGAAAGTACAGACTGGGACACCGGGACACAAATGACGACCGAAATACTGGGAATATAAATGACGACCAGGACACAGGGACACAACTACAAGGGGGTGCCAGGGGGCACAGGGGAATATATAAATGACGACGGGGACACAGGGAATGTTTGATTAGCAATCAGCATCAACAAAGCTAAAGGGCAATCATTAGAATAATCAGGTATAGATCTGAATACGGATTGCTTTTCCGATGGACAATTTTATGTTGCATGTTTAAGAGTTAGGTAAACCTAACAATCTATTTATATGCACAAACAATAGGACATGGAAGAATGTTGTATATTCTTAAGTTTTACGTAGTTAAATTGGACAGCGAAGAATGTTGTATATTTGCAAGTTTTATGTAGTTCAAAAAATATATATATCTATATCTATCTCAATTCACAGGTGGGACACAGGGACACAACTACAATGGCAGGTAACTAAATATGGCGTGTAACGACTTACACGCGCGGGGGGCTTGGGGGCGCGATGCCCCCCCAAGCCTCCCCCCAACAGCTATATATCTATATATATAAAAATAAGTTGTCTGTGTGTCTGTCGAGTGACTTCAGGTGTGTCGACTGACGTCATTGTAAGGATTGAGCTGTATGCGTCATGAAATTGTTTGTCGACTGACGTCATGTTTGTCAACTGATGAAATTACAGACCGGGACACAAATGACGACCGGGACACGGGGATACAGGGAATATAAATGACGACCGGGAACCTCAAAGAGAAATTACAGACTGGGACACCGGGACACAGAGAATATAAATGACGACCGGGACACAGTGACACAACTACTAAGGGGACGACGGGGGTACAGGGAAGATATATAAATGACGACCGGGACACAGGGATTGTTCGAAGAGAAATTACAGACCGGGACACCGGGAAACAAATGACGACCGGGATGCTGGGACACAGGGAATATAAATGACGACCTCGACACTCAAAGAGAAAGTACAGACTGGGACACCGGGACACAAATGACGACCGGAATACTGGGAATATAAATGACGACCAGGACACAGGGACACAACTACAAGCGGGGTGCCAGGGGGCACAGGGGGATATATAAATGACGACGGGGACACAGGGAATGTTTGATTAGCAATCAGCATCAACAAAGCTAAAGGGCAATCATTAGAATAATCAGGTATAGATCTGAATACGGATTGCTTTTCCCATGGACAATTTTATGTTGCATGTTCAAGAGTTAGGTAAACCTAACAATCTATTTATATGCACAAACAATAGGACATGGAAGAATGTTGTATATTCTTAAGTTTTACGTAGTTAAATTGGACAGCGAAGAATGTTGTATATTCGCAAGTTTTATGTAGTTCAAAAAATATATATATTTATATCTATCTCAATTCACAGGTGGGACACAGGGACACAACTACAATGGCAGGTAACTAATATGGCGTGTAACGACTTACGCGCGCGGGGGGCTTGGGGGCGCAATCCCCTCCCAAGCCCCCCCAACAGCTATATATCTATATATATAAAAATAAGTTGTCTGTGTGTCTGTCGAGTGACTTCAGGTGTGTCGACTGACGTCATTGTAAGGATTGAGCTGTATGCGTCATGAAATTGTTTGTCGACTGACGTCATGTTTGTCAACTGATGAAATTACAGACCGGGACACAAATGACGACCGGGACACGGGGATACAGGGAATATAAATGACGACCGGGAACCTCAAAGAGAAATTACAGACTGGGACACCGGGACACAGGGAATATAAATGACGACCGGGACACAGTGACACAACTACAAAGGGGACGACGGGGGTACAGGGAAGATATATAAATGACGACCGGGACACAGGGATTGTTTGAAGAGAAATTACAGACCGGGACACCGGGAAACAAATGACGACCGGGATGCTGGGACACAGGGAATATAAATGACGACCCCGACACTCAAAGAGAAAGTACAGACTGGGACACCGGGACACAAATGACGACCGGAATACTGGGAATATAAATGACGACCAGGACACAGGGACACAACTACAAGGGGGGTGCCAGGGGGCACAGGGGGGTATATAAATGACGAAGGGGACACAGGGAATGTTTGATTAGCAATCAGCATCAACAAAGCTAAAGGGCAATCATTAGAATAATCAGGTATAGATCTGAATACGGATTGCTTTTCCCATGGACAATTTTATGTTGCATGTTCAAGAGTTAGGTAAACCTAACAATCTATTTATATGCACAAACAATAGGACATGGAAGAATGTTGTATATTCTTAAGTTTTACGTAGTTAAATTGGACAGCGAAGAATGTTGTATATTCGCAAGTTTTATGTAGTTCAAAAAATATATATATTTATATCTATCTCAATTCACAGGTGGGACACAGGGACACAACTACAATGGCAGGTAACTAATATGGCATGTAACGAATTACGCGCACGGGGGGCTTGGGGGCGCGAAGCCCCCCCAAGCCCCCCCCCCCCCAACAGCTATATATCTATATATATAAAAATAAGTTGTCTGTGTGTCTGTCGAGTGAATTCAGGTTTGTTGACTGACGTCATTGTAAGGATTGAGCTGTATGCTTCATGAAATTGTTTGTCGACTGACGTCATGTTTGTCAACTGATGAAATTACAGACCGGGACACAAATGACGACCGGGACACGGGGATACAGGGAATATAAATGACGACCGGGAACCTCAAAGAGAAATTACAGACTGGGACACCGGGACACAGGGAATATAAATGACGACCGGGACACAGTGACACAACTACAAAGGGGACGACGGGGGTACAGGAAAGATATATAAATGACGACCGGGACACAGGGATTGTTCGAAGAGAAATTACAGACCGGGACACCGGGAAACAAATGACGACCGGGATGCTGGGACACAGGGAATATAAATGACGACCTCGACAGTCAAAGAGAAAGAACAGACTGAAATTGTTTGTCGACTGACGTCATGTTTGTCAACTGATGAAATTACAGACCGAGACACAAATGACGACCGGGACACGGGGATACAGGGAATAAAAATGACGACCGGGAACCTCAAAGAGAAATTACAGACTGGGACACCGGGACACAGGAATATAAATGACGACCGGGACACAGTGACACAACTACAAAGGGGACGACGGGGGTACAGGGAAGATATATAAATGACGACCGGGACACAGGGATTGTTCGAAGAGAAATTACAGACCGGGACACCGGGAAACAAATGACGACCGGGATGCTGGGACACAGGGAATATAAATGACGACCTCGACACTCAAAGAGAAAGTACAGACTGGGAAACCGGGACACAAATGACGACCGGAATACGGGGAGTATAAATGACGACCAGGACACAGGGACACAACTACAAGGGGGGTGCCAGGGGGCACAGGGGGATATATAAATGACGACGGGGACACAGGGAATGTTTGATTAGCAATCAGCATCAACAAAGCTAAAGGGCAATCATTAGAATAATCAGGTATAGATCTGAATACGGATTGCTTTTCCCATGGACAATTTTATGTTGCATGTTCAAGAGTTAGGTAAACCTAACAATCTATTTATATGCACAAACAATAGGACATGGAAGAATGTTGTATATTCTTAAGTTTTACGTAGTTAAATTGGACAGCGAAGAATGTTGTATATTCACAAGTTTTATGTAGTTCAAAAAATATATATATTTATATCTATCTCAATTCACAGGTGGGACACAGGGACACAACTACAATGGCAGGTAGCTAATATGGCGTGTAACGACTTACGCGCGCGGGGGCTTGGGGCGCGATGCCCCCCAAGCCCCCCCCCCCCCCCCAACAGCTATATATCTATATATATATAAAAATAAGTTGTCTGTATGTCTGTCGAGTGACTTCAGGTGTGTCGACTGACGTCATTGTAAGGATTGAGCTGTATGCGTCATGAAATTTTTTGTCGACTGATGTCATGTTTGTCAACTGATGAAATTACAGACCGGGACACAAATGACGACCGGGACACGGGGATACAGGGAATAAAAATGACGACCGGGAACCTCAAAGAGAAATTACAGACTGGGACACCAGGACACAGGGAATATAAATGAAGACCGGGACACAGTGACACAACTACAAAGGGGACGACGAGGGTACAGGGAAGATATATAAATGACGACCGGGACACAGGGATTGTTCGAAGAGAAATTACAGACCGGGACACCGGGAAACAAATGACGACCGGGATGCTGGGACAAAGGGAATATAAATGACGACCTCGACACTCAAAGAGAAAGTACAGAATGGGACACCGGGACACAAATGACGACCGGAATACTGGGAATATAAATGACGACCAGGACACAGGGACACAACTACAAGGGGGTGCCAGGGGCACAGGGGGATATATAAATGACGACGGGGACACAGGGAATGTTTGATTATCAATCAGCATCAACAAAGCTAAAGGGCAATCATTAGAATAATCAGGTATAGATCTGAACACGGATTGCTTTTCTCATGGACAATTTTATGTTGCATGTTCAAGAGTTAGGTAAACCTAACAATCTATTTATATGCACAAACAATAGGACATGGAAGAATGTTGTATATTCTTAAGTTTTACGTAGCTAAATTGGACAGCGAAGAATGTTGTATATTCGCAAGTTTTATGTAGTTCAAAAAATATATATATTTATATCTATCTCAATTCACAGGTGGGACACAGGGACACAACTACAATGGCAGGTAACTAATATGGCGTGTAACGACTTA
>NW_027063881.1:15390-44249 GCF_032884065.1 Artemia franciscana
ACAATTTCAGTCTGTTCTTTCTCTTTGACTGTCGAGGTCGTCATTTATATTCCCTGTGTCCCAGCATCCCGGTCGTCATTTGTTTCCCGGTGTCCCGGTCTGTAATTTCTCTTCGAACAATCCCTGTGTCCCGGTCGTCATTTATATATCTTTCCTGTACCCCCGTCGTCCCCTTTGTAGTTGTGTCACTGTGTCCCGGTCGTCATTTATATTCCCTGTGTCCCGGTGTCCCAGTCTGTAATTTCTCTTTGAGGTTCCCGGTCGTCATTTATATTCCCTGTATCCCCGTGTCCCGGTCGTCATTTGTGTCCCGGTCTGTAATTTCATCAGTTGACAAACATGACGTCAGTCGACAAACAATTTCATGAAGCATACAGCTCAATCCTTACAATGACGTCAGTCAACACACCTGAAGTCACTCGACAGACACACAGACAACTTAGTTTTATATATATAGATATATAGCTGTTGGGGGGGGGGGGCTTGGGGGGGGCATCGCGCCCCCAAGCCCCCCGCGCGCGTAATTCGTTACATGCCATATTAGTTACCTGCCATGGTAGTTGTGTCCCTGTGTCCCACCTGTGAATTGAGATAGATATAAATATATATATTTTTTGAACTACATAAAACTTGCGAATATACAACATTCTTCGCTGTCCAATTTTACTACGTAAAACTTAAGAATATACAACATTCTTCCATGTCCTATTGTTTGTGCATATAAATAGATTGTTAGGTTTACCTAACTCTTGAACATGCAACATAAAATTGTCCATGGGAAAAGCAATCCGTATTCAGATCTATACCTGATTATTCTAATGATTGCCCTTTAGCTTTGTTGATGCTGATTGCTAATCAAACATTCCCTGTGTCCCCTTCGTCATTTATATATCCCCCTGTGCCCCCTGGCACCCCCCTTGTAGTTGTGTCCCTGTGTCCTGGTCGTCATTTATATTCCCAGCATTCCGGTCGTCATTTGTGTGCCGGTGTCCCAGTCTGTACTTTCTCTTTGAGTGTCGAGGTCGTCATTTATATTCCCTGTGTCCCAGCATCCCGGTCGTCATTTGTTTCCCGGTGTCCCGGTCTGTAATTTCTCTTCGAACAATCCCTGTGTCCCGGTCGTCATTTATATATCTTCCCTGTACCCCCGTCGTCCCCTTTGTAGTTGTGTCACTGTGTCCCGGTCGTCATTTATATTCCCTGTGTCCCGGTGTCCCAGTCTGTAATTTCTCTTTGAGGTTCCCGGTCGTCATTTATATTCCCTGTATCCCCGTGTCCCGGTCGTCATTTGTGTCCCGGTCTGTAATTTCATCAGTTGACAAACATGACGTCAGTCGACAAACAATTTCATGACGCATACAGCTCAATCCTTACAATGACGTCAGTCGACACACCTGAAGTCACTCGACAGACACACAGACAACTTATTTTTATATATATAGATATATAGCTGTTGGGGGGGCTTGGGGGGGGGATCGCGCCCCCAAGCCCCCCGCTCGCGTAAGTCGTTACACGCCATATTAGTTACCTGCCATTGTAGTTGTGTCCCTGTGTCCCACCTGTGAATTGAGATAGATATAAATATATATATTTTTTGAACTACATAAAACTTGCGAATATACAACATTCTTCGCTGTCCAATTTAACTACGTAAAACTTAAGAATATACAACATTCTTCCATGTCCTATTGTTTGTGCATATAAATAGATTGTTAGGTTTACCTAACTCTTGAACATGCAACATAAAATTGTCCATGGGAAAAGCAATCCATATTCAGATCTATACCTGATTATTCTAATGATTGCCCTTTAGCTTTGTTGATGCTGATTGCTAATCAAACATTCCCTGTGTCCCCGTCGTCATTTATATATCCCCCTGTGCCCCCTGGCACCCCCCTTGTAGTTGTGTCCCTGTGTCCTGGTCGTCATTTATATTCCCAGTTTTCCGGTCGTCTTTTGTGTCCCGGTGTCCCAGTCTGTACTTTCTCTTTGAGTGTCGAGGTCGTCATTTATATTCCCTGTGTCCCAGCATCCCGGTCGTCATTTGTTTCCCGGTGTCCCGGTCTGTAATTTCTCTTCGAACAATCCCTGTGTCCCGGTCGTCATTTATATATCTTCCCTGTACCCCCGTCGTCCCCTTTGTAGTTGTGTCACTGTGTCCCGGTCGTCATTTATATTCCCTGTGTCCCGGTGTCCCAGTCTGTAATTTCTCTTTGAGGTTCCCGGTCATCATTTATATTCCCTGTATCCCCGTGTCCCGGTCGTCATTTGTGTCCCGGTCTGTAATTTCATCAGTTGACAAACATGACGTCAGTCGACAAACAATTTCATGAGGCATACAGCTCAATCCTTACAATGACGTCAGTCGACACACCTGAAGTCACTCGACAGACACACAGACAACTTATTTTTATATATATAGATATATAGCTGTTGGGGGAGGCTTAGGGGGCATCGCGCCCCCAAGCCCCCCGCGCATGTAAGTCGTTACACGCCATATTAGTTACCTGCCATTGTAGTTGTGTCCCTGTGTCCCACCTGTGAATTGAGATAGATATAAATATATATATTTTTTTAACTACATAAAACTTGCGAATATACAACATTCTTCGCTGTCCAATTTAACTACGTAAAACTTAAGAATATACAACATTCTTCCATGTCCTATTGTTTGTGCATATAAATAGATTGTTAGGTTTACCTAACTCTTGAACATGCAACATAAAATTGTCCATGGGAAAAGCAATCCGTATTCAGATCTATACCTGATTATTCTAATGATTGCCCTTTAGCTTTGTTGATGCTGATTGCTAATCAAACATTCCCTGTGTCCCCGTCGTCATTTATATATCCCCCTGTGCCCCCTGGCACCCCGCTTGTAGTTGTGTTCCTGTGTCCTGGTCGTCATTTATATTCCCAGTATTCCGGTCGTCATTTGTGTCCCGGTGTCCCAGTCTGTACTTTCTCTTTGAGTGTCGAGGTCGTCATTTATATTCCCTGTGTCCCAGCATCCCGGTCGTCATTTGTTTCCCGGTGTCCCGGTCTGTAATTTCTCTTCGAACAATCCCTGTGTCCCGGTCGTCATTTATATATCTTCCCTGTACCCCCGTCGTCCCCTTAGTAGTTGTGTCACTGTGTCCCGGTCGTCATTTATATTCCCTGTGTCCCGGTGTCCCAGTCTGTAATTTCTCTTTGAGGTTCCCGGTCGTCATTTATATTCCCTGTATCCCCGTGTCCCGGTCGTCATTTGTGTCCCGGTCTGTAATTTCATCAGTTGACAAACATGACGTCAGTCGACAAATAATTTCATGACGCATACAGCTCAATCCTTACAATGACGTCAGTCGACACACCTGAAGTCACTCGACAGAGACACAGACAACTTATTTTTATATATATAGATATATAGCTGTTGGGGGGAGGCTTGGGGGGGCATCGCGCCCCCAAGCCCCCCGCGCGTGTAAGTCGTTACACGCCATATTATGTACCAGCCATTGTAGTTGTGTCCCTGTGTCCCACCTGTGAATTGAGATAGATATAAATATATATATTTTTTGAACTACATAAAACTTGAAAATATACAACATTCTTCGCTGTCCAATTTAACTACGTAAAACTTAAGAATATACAACATTCTTCCATGTCCTATTGTTTGTGCATATAAATAGATTGTTAGGTTTACCTAACTCTTGAACATGCAACATAAAATTGTCCATCGGAAAAGCAATCCGTATTCAGATCTATACCTGATTATTCTAATGATTGCCCTTTAGCTTTGTTGATGCTGATTGCTAATCAAACATTCCCTGTGTCCCCGTCGTCATTTATATATCCCCCTGTGCCCCCTGGCACCCCCCTTGTAGTTGTGTCCCTGTGTCCTGGTTGTCATTTATATTCCCAGTATTCCGGTCGTCATTTGTGTCCCGGTGTCCCAGTCTGTACTTTCTCTTTGAGTGTCGAGGTCGTCATTTATATTCCCTGTGTCCCAGCATCCCGGTCGTCATTTGTTTCCCTGTGTCCCGGTCTGTAATTTCTCTTCGAACAATCCCTGTGTCCCGGTCGTCATTTATAAATCTTCTCTGTACCCGAGTCGTCCCCTTTGTAGTTGTGTCACTGTGTCCCGGTCGTCATTTATATTCCCTGTATCCCCGTGTCCCGGTCGTCATTTGTGTCCCGGTCTGTAATTTCATCAGTTGACAAACATGACGTCAGTCGACAAACAATTTCATGACGCATACAGGTCAATCCTTACAATGACGTCAGTCAACACACCTGAAGTCACTCGACAGACACACAGACAACTTATTTTTATATATATATAGATATATAGCTGTTGGGGGGAGGCTTGGGGGGGCATCGCGCCCCAAGCCCCCCGCGCGCGTAAGTCGTTACACGCCATATTAGTTACCTGCCATTGTAGTTGTGTCCCTTTGTCCCACCTGTGAATTGAGATAGATATAAATATATATATTTTTTGAACTACATAAAACTTGCGAATATACAACATTCTTCGCTGTCCAATTTAACTACGTAAAACTTAAGAATATACAACATTCTTCCATGTCCTATTGTTTGTGCATATAAATAGATTGTTAGGTTTACCTAACTCTTGAACATGCAACATAAAATTGTCCATGGGAAAAGCAATCCGTATTCAGATCTATACCTGATTATTCTAATGATTGCCCTTTAGCTTCGTTGATGCTGATTGCTAATCAAACATTACCTGTGTCCCCGTCATCATTTATATATCCCCCTGTGCTCCCTGGCACCCCCCTTGTAGTTGTGTCCCTGTGTCCTGGTCGTCATTTATATTCCCTGTATTCCGGTCGTCATTTGTGTCCCGGTGTCCCAGTCTGTACTTTCTCTTTGAGTGTCGAGTTCGTCATTTATATTCCCTGTGTCCCAGCATCCCGGTCGTCATTTGTTTCCCGGTGTCCCGATCTTTAATTTCTCTTCGAACAATCCCTGTGTCCCGGTCGTCATTTATATATCTTCCCTGTACCCCCGTCGTCCCCTTTGTAGTTGTGTCACTGTGTCCCGGTCGTTATTTATATTCCCTGTGTCCCGGTGTCCCAGTCTGTAATTTCTCTTTGAGGTTCTCGGTCGTCATTTATATTCCCTGTATCCCCGTGTCCCGGTCGTCATTTGTGTCCCGGTCTGTAATTTCATCAGTTGACAAACATGACGTCAGTCGACAAACAATTTCATGACGCATACAGCTCAATCCTTACAATGACGTCAGTCGACACACCTGAAGTCACTCGACAGACACACAGACAACTTATTTTTATGTATATAGATATATAGCTGTTGGGGGGGAGGGGGGCTTGGGGGGCATCGTGCCCACAAGCCCCCCGCGCGCGTAAGTCGTTACACGCCATATTAGTTACCTGCCATTGTAGTTGTGTCCCTGTGTCCCACCTGTGAATTGAGATAGATATAAATATATATATTTTTTGAACTACATAAAACTTGCGAATATACAACATTCTTCGCTGTCCAATTTAACTAAGTAAAACTTAAGAATATACAACATTCTTCCATGTCCTATTGTTTGTGCATATAAATAGATTGTTAGGTTTACCTAACTCTTGAACATGCAACATAAAATTGTCCATGGGAAAAGCAATCCGTATTCAGATCTATACCTGATTATTCTAATGATTGCCCTTTAGCTTTGTTGATGCTGATTGCTAATCAAACATTCCCTGTGTCCCCGTCGTCATTTATATATCCCCCTGTGCCCCCTGGCACCCCCCTTGTAGTTGTGTCCCTGTGTCCTGGTCGTCATTTATATTCCCAGCATTCCGGTCGTCATTTGTGTCCCGGTGTCCCACTCTGTACTTTCTCTTTGAGTGTCGAGGTCGTCATTTATATTCTCCTGTGTCCCAGCATCCCGGTCGTCATTTGTTTCCCGGTGTCCCGGTCTGTAATTTCTCTTCGAACAATCCTGTGTCCCGGTCGTCATGTATATATCTTCCCTGTACCCCCGTCGTCCCCTTTGTAGTTGTGTCACTGTGTCCCGGTCGTCATTTATATTCCCTGTGTCCCGGTGTCCCAGTCTGTAATTTCTCTTTGAGGTTCCCGGTCGTCATTTATATTCCCTGTATCCCCGTGTCCCGGTCGTCATTTGTGTCCCGGTCTGTAATTTCATCAGGTGACAAACATGACGTCAGTCGACAAACAATTTCATGACGCATACAGCTCAATCCTTACAATGACGTCAGTCGACACACCTGAAGTCACTCGACAGACACACAGACAACTTATTTTTATATATATATATAGATGTATAGCTGTTGGGGGGAGGCTTGGGCTGGCATCGCGCCCCCAAGCCCCCCGCGCGCGTAAGTCGTTACACGCCATATTAGTTACCTGCCATTGTAGTTGTGTCCCTGTGTCCCACCTGTGAATTGAGATAGATATAAATATATATATAATTTTTGAACTACATAAAACTTGCGAATATACAACATTCTTCGCTGTCCAATTTAACTACGTAAAACTTAAGAATATACAACATTCTTCCATGTCCTATTGTTTGTGCATATAAATAGATTGTTAGGTTTACCTAACTCTTGAACATGCAACATAAAATTGTCCATGGGAAAAGCAATCCGTATTCAGATCTATACCTGATTATTCTAATGATTGCCCTTTAGCTTCGTTGATGCTGATTGCTAATCAAACATTACCTGTGTCCCCGTCGTCATTTATATATCCCCCTGTGCTCCCTGGCACCCCCCTTGTAGTTGTGTCCCTGTGTCCTGGTCGTCATTTATATTCCCTGTATTCCGGTCGTCATTTGTGTCCCGGTGTCCCAGTCTGTACTTTCTCTTTGAGTGTCGAGTTCGTCATTTATATTCCCTGTGTCCCAGCATCCCGGTCGTCATTTGTTTCCCGGTGTCCCCGGTCTTTAATTTCTCTTCGAACAATCCCTGTGTCCCGGTCGTCATTTATATATCTTCCCTGTACCCCCGTCGTCCCCTTTGTAGTTGTGTCACTGTGTCCCGGTCGTTATTTATATTCCCTGTGTCCCGGTGTCCCAGTCTGTAATTTGTCTTTGAGGTTCTCGGTCGTCATTTATATTCCCTGTATCCCCGTGTCCCGGTCGTCATTTGTGTTCCGGTCTGTAATTTCATCAGTTGACAAACATGACGTCAGTCGACAAACAATTTCATGACGCATACAGCTCAATCCTTACAATGACGTCAGTCGACACACCTGAAGTCACTCGACAGACACACAGAAAACTTATTTTTATATATATAGATATATAGCTGTTGGGGGGGGGGGGGGGGCTTGGGGGGGCATCGCGCCCACAAGCCCCCCGCGCGCGTAAGTCGTTACACGCCATATTAGTTACCTGCCATTGTAGTTGTGTCCCTGTGTCCCACCTGTGAATTGAGATAGATATAAATATATATATTTTTTGAACTACATAAAACTTGCGAATATACAACATTCTTCGCTGTCCAATTTAACTAAGTAAAACTTAAGAATATACAACATTCTTCCATGTCCTATTGTTTGTGCATATAAATAGATTGTTAGGTTTACCTAACTCTTGAACATGCAACATAAAATTGTCCATGGGAAAAGCAATCCGTATTCAGATCTATACCTGATTATTCTAATGATTGCCCTTTAGCTTTGTTGATGCTGATTGCTAATCAAACATTCCCTGTGTCCCCGTCGTCATTTATATATCCCCCTGTGCCCCCTGGCACCCCCCTTGTAGTTGTGTCCCTGTGTCCTGGTCGTCATTTATATTCCCAGTATTCCGGTCGTCATTTGTGTCCCGGTGTCCCACTCTGTACTTTCTCTTTGAGTGTCGAGGTCGTCATTTATATTCCCTGTGTCCCAGTATCCGGTCGTCATTTGTTTCCCGGTGTCTCGGTCTGTAATTTCTCTTCGAACAATCCCTGTGTCCCGGTCGTCATTTATATATCTTCCCTGTACCCCCGTCGTCCCCTTTGTAGTTGTGTCACTGTGTCCCGGTCGTCATTTATATTCCCTGTGTCCCGGTGTCCCAGTCTGTAATTTCTCTTTGAGGTTCCCGGTCGTCATTTATATTCCCTGTATCCCCGTGTCCCGGTCGTCATTTGTGTCCCGGTCTGTAATTTCATCAGTTGACAAACATGACGTCAGTCGACAAACAATTTCATGACGCATACAGCTCAATCCTTACAATGACGTCAGTCGACACACCTGAAGTCACTCGACAGACACACAGACAACTTATTTTATGTATATAGATATATAGCTGTTGGGGGGGAGGGGGGCTTGGGGGGGCATCGTGCCCACAAGCCCCCCGCGCGCGTAAGTCGTTACACGCCATATTAGTTACCTGCCATTGTAGTTGTGTCCCTGTGTCCCACCTGTGAATTGAGATAGATATAAATATATATATTTTTTGAACTACATAAAACTTGCGAATATACAACATTCTTCGCTGTCCAATTTAACTAAGTAAAACTTAAGAATATACAACATTCTTCCATGTCCTATTGTTTGTGCATATAAATAGATTGTTAGGTTTACCTAACTCTTGAACATGCAACATAAAATTGTCCATGGGAAAAGCAATCCGTATTCAGATCTATACCTGATTATTCTAATGATTGCCCTTTAGCTTTGTTGATGCTGATTGCTAATCAAACATTCCCTGTGTCCCCGTCGTCATTTATATATCCCCCTGTGCCCCCTGGCACCCCCCTTGTAGTTGTGTCCCTGTGTCCTGGTCGTCATTTATATTCCCAGCATTCCGGTCGTCATTTGTGTCCCGGTGTCCCACTCTGTACTTTCTCTTTGAGTGTCGAGGTCGTCATTTATATTCTCCTGTGTCCCAGCATCCCGGTCGTCATTTGTTTCCCGGTGTCCCGGTCTGTAATTTCTCTTCGAACAATCCCTGTGTCCCGGTCGTCATGTATATATCTTCCCTGTACCCCCGTCGTCCCCTTTGTAGTTGTGTCACTGTGTCCCGGTCGTCATTTATATTCCCTGTGTCCCGGTGTCCCAGTCTGTAATTTCTCTTTGAGGTTCCCGGTCGTCATTTATATTCCCTGTATCCCCGTGTCCCGGTCGTCATTTGTGTCCCGGTCTGTAATTTCATCAGGTGACAAACATGACGTCAGTCGACAAACAATTTCATGACGCATACAGCTCAATCCTTACAATGACGTCAGTCGACACACCTGAAGTCACTCGACAGACACACAGAAAACTTATTTTTATATATATAGATATATAGCTGTTGGGGGGGGGGGGGGCCTTGGGGGGGCATCGCGCCCACAAGCCCCCCGCGCGCGTAAGTCGTTACACGCCATACTAGTTACCTGCCATTGTAGTTGTGTCCCTGTGTCCCACCTGTGAATTGAGATAGATATAAATATATATATTTTTTGAACTACATAAAACTTGCGAATATACAACATTCTTCGCTGTCCAATTTAACTAAGTAAAACTTAAGAATATACAACATTCTTCCATGTCCTATTGTTTGTGCATATAAATAGATTGTTAGGTTTACCTAACTCTTGAACATGCAACATAAAATTGTCCATGGGAAAAGCAATCCGTATTCAGATCTATACCTGATTATTCTAATGATTGCCCTTTAGCTTTGTTGATGCTGATTGCTAATCAAACATTCCCTGTGTCCCCGTCGTCATTTATATATCCCCCTGTGCCCCCTGGCACCCCCCTTGTAGTTGTGTCCCTGTGTCCTGGTCGTCATTTATTTTCCCAGTATTCCGGTCGTCATTTGTGTCCCGGTGTCCCACTCTGTACTTTCTCTTTGAGTGTCGAGGTCGTCATTTATATTCCCTGTGTCCCAGTATCCCGGTCGTCATTTGTTTCCCGGTGTCTCGGTCTGTAATTTCTCTTCGAACAATCCCTGTGTCCCGGTCGTCATTTATATATCTTCCCTGTACCCCCGTCGTCCCCTTTGTAGTTGTGTCACTGTGTCCCGGTCGTCATTTATATTCCCTGTGTCCCGGTGTCCCAGTCTGTAATTTCTCTTTGAGGTTCCCGGTCGTCATTTATATTCCCTGTATCCCCGTGTCCCGGTCGTCATTTGTGTCCCGGTCTGTAATTTCATCAGTTGACAAACATGACGTCAGTCGACAAACAATTTCATGACGCATACAGCTCAATCCTTACAATGACGTCAGTCGACACACCTGAAGTCACTCGACAGACACACAGACAACTTATTTTTATATATATAGATATATAGCTGTTGGGGGGGGGGCTTAGGGGGGCATCGCGCCCCCAAGCCCCCCGCGCGCGTAAGTCGTTACACGCTTTATTAGTTACCTGCCATTGTAGTTGTGTCCCTGTGTCCCACCTGTGAATTGAGATAGATATAAATATATATATTTTTTGAACTACATAAAACTTGCGAATATACAACATTCTTCGCTGTCCAATTTAACTACGTAAAACTTAAGAATATACAACATTCTTCCATGTCCTATTGTTTGTGCATATAAATAGATTGTTAGGTTTACCTAACTCTTGAACATGCAACATAAAATTGTCCATGGGAAAAGCAATCCGTATTCAGATCTATACCTGATTATTCTAATGATTGCCCTTTAGCTTTGTTGATGCTGATTGCTAATAAAACATTCCCTGTGTCCCCGTCGTCATTTATATATCCCCCTGTGCCCCCTGGCACCCCCCTTGTAGTTTTGTCCCTGTGTCCTGGTCGTCATTTATATTCCCAGTATTCCGGTCGTCATTTGTGTCCCGGTGTCCCAGTCTGTACTTTCTCTTTAACTACGTAAAACTTAAGAATATACAACATTCTTCCATGTCCTATTGTTCGTGCATATAAATAGATTGTTAGGTTTACCTAACTCTTGAACATGCAACATAAAATTGTCCATGGGAAAAGCAATCCGTATTCAGATCTATACCTGATTATTTTAATGATTGCCCTTTAGCTTTGTTGATGCTGATTGCTAATCAAACATTCCCTGTGTCCCCGTCGTCATTTATATATCCCCCTGTGCCCCCTGGCACCCCCCTCGTAGTTGTGTCCCTGTGTCCTGGTCGTCATTTATATTCCCAGTATTCCGGCCGTCATTTGTGTCCCGGTGTCCCAGTCTGTACTTTCTCTTTGAGTGTCGAGGTCGTCATTTATATTCCCTGTGTCCCAGCATCCCGGTCGTCATTTGTTTCCCGGTGTCCCGGTCTGTAATTTCTCTTCGAACAATCCCTGTGTCCCGGTCGTCATTTATATATCTTCCCTGTACCCCCGTCGTCCCCTTTGTAGTTGTGTCACTGTGTCCCGGTCGTCATTTATATTCCCTGTGTCCCGGTGTCCCAGTCTGTAATTTCTCTTTGAGGTTCTCGGTCGTCATTTATATTCCCTGTATCCCCGTGTCCCGGTCGTCATTTGTGTCCCGGTCTGTAATTTCATCAGTTGACAAACATGACGTCAGTCGACAAACAATTTCATGACGCATACAGCTCAATCCTTACAATGACGTCAGTCGATACACCTGAAGTCACTCGACAGACACACAGACAACTTATTTTTATATATATAGATATAAAGCTGTTGGGGGGGGGGGGCTTGGGGGGGCATCGCGCCCCCAAGCCCCCCGTGCGCGTAAGTCGTTACACGCCATATTAGTTACCTGCCATTGTAGTTGTGTCCCTGTGTCCCACCTGTGAATTGAGATAGATATAAATATATATATTTTTTGAACTACATAAAACTTGCGAATATACAACATTCTTCGCTGTCCAATTTAACTACGTAAAACTTAAGAATATACAACATTCTTCCATGTCCTATTGTTTGTGCATATAAATAGATTGTTAGGTTTACCTAACTCTTGAACATGCAACATAAAATTGTCCATGGGAAAAGCAATTCGTATTCAGATCTATACCTGATTATTCTAATGATTGCCCTTTAGCTTAGTTGATGCTGATTGCTAATCAAACATTCCCTGTGTCCCCGTCGTCATTTATATATCCCCCTGTGCCCCCTGGCACCCCCCTTGTAGTTGTGTCCCTGTGTCCTGGTCGTCATTTATATTCCCAGTATTCCGGTCGTCATTTGTGTCCCGGTGTCCCAGTCTGTACTTTCTCTTTGAGTGTCGAGGTCGTCATTTATATTCCCTGTGTCCCAGCATCCTGGTCGTCATTTGTTTCCCGGTGTCCCGGTCTGTAATTTCTCTTCGAACAATCCCTGTGTCCCGGTCGTCATTTATATATCTTCCCTGTACCCCCGTCGTCCCCTTTGTAGTTGTGTCACTGTGTCCCGGTCGTCATTTATATTCCCTGTGTCCCGGTGTCCCAGTCTGTAATTTCTCTTTGAGGTTCCCGGTCGTCATTTGTGTCCCGGTCTGTAATTTCATCAGTTGACAAACATGACGTCAGTCGACAAACAATTTCATGACGCATACAGCTCAATCCTTACAATGACGTCAGTCGACACACCTGAAGTCACTCGACAGACACACAGACAACTTATTTTTATATATATAGATATATAGCTGTTGGGGGGGGGGGCTTGGGGGGGCATCGCGCCCCCAAGCCCCCCGCGCGCGTAAGTCGTTACACGCCATATTAGTTACCTGCCATTGTAGTTGTGTCCCTGTGTCCCACCTGTGAAAAGAGATAGATATAAATATATATATTTTTTGAACTACATAAAACTTGCGAATATACAACATTCTTCGCTGTCCAATTTAACTACGTAAAACTTAAGAATATACAACATTCTTCCATGTCCTATTGTAGTTCAAAAAATATATATATTTATATCTATCTCAATTCACAGGTGGGACACAGGGACACAACTACAATGGCAGGTAACTAATATGGCATGTAACGACTTACGCGCGCGGGGGGCTTGGGGGCGCGATAGGAAAAGGCTCTTTTCCTATGTCAAAAGTTTTAGTTTTCGAGGGTAATAGCTACGTATGTTGAAAAAATGAAGATATTAGACTATTTTATGATTGCAAATGGTAAAGAATGTGATTAAAGGCTCTTTTCCTATTTCAAAAGTTTTAGTTTTCGGGGGTAATAGCTACGTATGTGAAAAAAAGAAGATATTAGACTATTTTATGATTGCAAATGGTAAAGAATGTGATTAAAGGCTCTTTTCCTATTTCAAAAGTTTTAGTTTTCGAGTGTAATAGCTATGTCTGTGGAAAAAATGAAGATATTGGACTATTTTATGATTTCACATGGTAACGAATGTGATTAAAGGCTCTTTTCCTATGTCAAATGTTTTAGTTTTCGAGGGTAATAGCTTTGTCTGTGGAAAAAATGAAGATATTAGACAATTTTATGATTGCACATGGTAAAGAATTTGATTAAAGGCTCTTTTCCTATTTCAAAAGTTTTAGTTTTCGAGGGCAATAGCTACGTTTGTTGAAAAAATGAAGATATTAGACAATTTTATGATTGCACATGGTAAAGAATGTGATTAAAGGCTCTTTTTCTATTTCAAAAGTTTTAGTTTTCGAGGGTAATAGCTACGTATGTTGAAAAAATGAAGGTATTAGACAATTTTATGATTGCAAATGGTAAAGAATGTGATTAAAGGCTCTTTTCCTATTTCAAAAGTTTTAGTTTTCGAGGGTAATAGCTACGTATGTTGAAAAAATGAAGATATTAGACTATTTTATTATTGCCAATGGTAAAGAATGTGATTAAAGGCTCTTTTCCTATTTCAAAAGTTTTAGTTTTCGAGGGTAATAGCTATATCCGTGGAAAAAATGAAAATATTAGACTATTTTATGATTGCACAAGGTAAAGAATGTGATTAAAGGCTCTTTTCCTATTTGAAAAGTTTTAGTTTTTGAGGGTAATAGCTATGTCTGTGGAAAAAATGAAGATATTAGACTATTTTATGATTGCACATGGTAAAGAATGTGAATAAAGGCTCTTTTCCTATGTCAAAAGTTTTAGTTTTCGAGAGTAATAGCTTTGTCTGTGGAAAAAATGAAGATATTAGACAATTTTATGATTGCACATGGTAAAGAATGTGATTAAAGGCTCTTTTCCTATTTCAAAAGTTTTAGTTTTCGAGGGTAATAGCTACGTTTGTTGAAAAAATGAAGATATTGGACTATTTTATGATTGCAAATGGTAAAGAATGTGATTAAAAGCTCTTTTCCTATGTCAAAAGTTTTAGTTTTTGAGGGTAATAGCTACGTATGTTGAAAAAATGAAGATATTAGACTATTTTATGATTGCAAATGGTAAAGAATGTGATCAAAGGCTCTTTTCCTATTTCAAAAGTTATAGTTTTCGAGGGTAATAGCTATGTCTGTGGAAAAAATGAAGATATTAGACTATTTTATGATTGCACAAGGTAAAGAATGTGATTAAACGCTCTTTTCCTATGTCAAAAGTTTTAGTTTTCGAGGGTAATAGCTACGTATGTTGAAAAAATGAAGATATTAGACTATTTTATGATTGCACATGGTAAAGAATGTGATTAAAGGCTCTTTTCCTATGTCAAAAGTTTTAGTTTTTGAGGGTAATAGCTTTGTCTGTGGAAAAAATGAAGATATTAGACAATTTTATGATTTCTCATGGTAAAGAATGTGATTAAAGGCTCTTTTCCTATTTCAAAAGTATTAGTTTTCGGGGGTAATAGCTACGTATGTTGAAAAAATGAAGATATTAGACTATTTTATGATTGCAAATGGTAAAGAATGTGATTAAAGGCTCTTTTCCTATGTCAAAAGTTTTAGTTTTCGAGGGTAATAGCTATGTCTGTGGAAAAAATGAAGATATTAGACTATTTTATGATTCCACATGGTAAAGAATGTGATTAAAGGCTCTTTTCCTATTTCAACAGTTTTAGTTTTTGAGGGTAATAGCTATGTCTGTGGAAAAAATGAAGATATTAGACTATTTTATGATTGCACATGGTAAAGAATGTGATTAAAGGCTCTTTTCCTATGTCAAAAGTTTTAGTTTTCGAGGGTAATAGCTTTGTCTGTGGAAAAAATGAAGATATTAGACAATTTTATGATTGCACATGGTAAAGAATGTGATTAAAGGCTCTTTTACTATTTCAAAAGTTTTAGTTTTCGAGGGTAATAGCTACATATGTTGAAAAATGAAGATATTAGACTATTTTAGGATTGCAAATGGTAAAGAATGTGATTAAAGGCTCTTTTCCTATTTCAATAGTTTTAGTTTTCGAGGGTAATAGATATGTCTGTGGAAAAAATGAAGATATTAGACTATTTTATGATTGCACATGGTAAAGAATGTGATTAAAGGCTCTTTTCCTATTTCAAAAGTTTTAGTTTTCGAGGGTAATAGCTACGTTTGTTGAAAAAATGAAGATATTGGACTATTTTATGATTGCAAATGGTAAAGAATGTGATTAAAAGCTCTTTTCCTATGTCAAAAGTTTTAGTTTTCGAGGGTAATAGCTACGTATGTTGAAAAAATGAAGATATTAGACTATTTTATGATTGCAAATGGTAAAGAATGTGATTAAAGGCTCTTTTCCTATTTCAAAAGTTTTAGTTTTCGAGGGTAATAGCTATGTCTGTGGAAAAAATGAAGATATTAGACAATTTTATGATTGCTCATGGTAAAGAATGTGATTAAAGGCTCTTTTCCTATGTCAAAAGTTTTAGTTTTCGGGGGTAATAGCTACGTATGTTGAAAAAATGAAGATATTAGACTATTTTATGATTGCAAATGGTAAAGAATGTGATTAAAGGCTCTTTTCCTATTTGAAAAGTTTTAGTTTTCGAGGGTAATAGCTATGTCTGTGGAAAAAATGAAGATATTAGACTATTTTATGATTACACATGGTAAAGAATGTGAATAAAGGCTCTTTTCCTATGTCAAAAGTTTTAGTTTTTGAGGGTAATAGCTTTGTCTGTGGAAAAAATGAAGATATTAGACAATTTTATGATTGCACATGGTAAAGAATGTGATTAAAGGCTCTTTTCCTATTTCAAAAGTTTTAGTTTTCGAGGGTAATAGCTACGTATGTTGAAAAAATGAAGATATTAGACTATTTTATGATTGCAAATGGTAAAGAATGTGATTAAAAGCTCTTTTCCTATGTCAAAAGTTTTAGTTTTTGAGGGTAATAGCTACGTATGTTGAAAAAAATGAAGATATTAGACTATTTTATGATTGCAAATGGTAAAGAATGTGATCAAAGGCTCTTTTCCTATTTCAAAAGTTATAGTTTTCGAGGGTAATAGCTATGTCTGTGGAAAAAATGAAGATATTAGACTATTTTATGATTGCACAAGGTAAAGAATGTGATTAAACGCTCTTTTCCTGTGTCAAAAGTTTTAGTTTTCGAGGGTAATAGCTACGTATGTTGAAAAAATGAAGATATTAGACTATTTTATGATTGCACATGGTAAAGAATGTGATTAAAGGCTCTTTTCCTATGTCAAAAGTTTTAGTTTTTGAGGGTAATAGCTTTGTCTGTGGAAAAAATGAAGATATTAGACAATTTTATGATTGCTCATGGTAAAGAATGTGATTAAAGGCTCTTTTCCTATTTCCAAAGTATTAGTTTTCGGGGGTAATAGCTACGTATGTTGAAAAAATGAAGATATTAGACTATTTTATGATTGCAAATGGTAAAGAATGTGATTAAAGGCTCTTTTCCTATGTCAAAAGTTTTAGTTTTCGAGGGTAATAGCTATGTCTGTGGAAAAAATGAAGATATTAGACTATTTTATGATTGTCTGTGGAAAAAATGAAGATATTAGACAATTTTATGATTGCACATGGTAAAGAATGTGATTAAAGGCTCTTTTCCTATTTCAAAAGTTTTAGTTTGTCGGGGGTAATAGCTACGTATGTTGAAAAAATGAAGATATTAGACTATTTTATGATTGCAAATGGTAAAGAATGTGATTAAAGGCTCTTTTCCTATGTCAAAAGTTTTAGTTTTCGAGGGTAATAGCTACGTATGTTGAAAAAATGAAGATATTAGACTATTTTATTATTGCAAATGGTAAAGAATGTGATTAAAGGCTCTTTTCCTATGTCAAAAGTTTTAGTTTTCGAGGGTAATAGCTACGTATGTTGAAAAAATTGAAGATATTAGACTATTTTATGATTGCACATGGTAAAGAATGTGATCAAAGGCTCTTTTCCTATTTCAAAAGTTATAGTTTTCGAGGGTAATAGCTATGTCTGTGGAAAAAATGAAGATATTAGACTATTTTATGATTGCACAAGGTAAAGAATGTGATTAAACGCTCTTTTCCTATGTCAAAAGTTTTAGTTTTCGAGGGTAATAGCTACGTATGTTGAAAAAATGAAGATATTAGACTATTTTATGATTGCACATGGTAAAGAATGTGATTAAAGGCTCTTTTCCTATGTCAAAAGTTTTAGTTTTTGAGGGTAATAGCTTTGTCTGTGGAAAAAATGAAGATATTAGACTATTTTATGATTGCACATGGTAAAGAATGTGATTAAAGGCTCTTTTCCTATGTCAAAAGTTTTAGTTTTCGAGGGTAATAGCTACGTATGTTGAAAAAATGAAGATATTAGACTATTTTATGATTGCACATGGTAAAGAATGTGATTAAAGGCTCTTTTCCTATTTGAAAAGTTTTAGTTTTTGAGGGTAATAGCTATGTCTGTGGAAAAAATGAAGATATTAGACTATTTTATGATTGCACAAGGTAAAGAATGTGAATAAAGGCTCTTTTCCTATGTCAAAAGTTTTAGTTTTCGAGGGTAATAGCTTTGTTTGTGGAAAAAATGAAGATATTAGACAATTTTATGATTGCACATGGTAAAGAATGTGATTAAAGGCTCTTTTCCTATTTCAAAAGTTTTAGTTTTCGAGGGTAATAGCTACGTTTGTTGAAAAAATGAAGATATTGGACTATTTTATGATTGCAAATGGTAAAGAATGTGATTAAAAGCTCTTTTCCTATGTCAAAAGTTTTAGTTTTTGAGGGTAATAGCTACGTATGTTGAAAAAATGAAGATATTAGACTATTTTATGATTGCACATGGTAAAGAATGTGATTAAAGGCTCTTTTCCTATTTCAAAAGTTATAGTTTTCGAGGGTAATAGCTATGTCTGTGGAAAAAATGAAGATATTAGACTATTTTATGATTGCACAAGGTAAAGAATGTGATTAAACGCTCTTTTCCTATGTCAAAAGTTTTAGTTTTCGAGGGTTGAAAAAATGAAGATATTAGACTATTTTATGATTGCACATGGTAAAGAATGTGATTAAAGGCTCTTTTCCTATGTCAAAAGTTTTAGTTTTTGAGGGTAATAGCTTTGTCTGTGGAAAAAATGAAGATATTAGACAATTTTATGATTGCTCATGGTAAAGAATGTGATTAAAGGCTCTTTTCCTATTTCAAAAGTATTAGTTTTCGGGGGTAATAGCTACGTATGTTGAAAAAATGAAGATATTAGACTATTTTATGATTGCAAATGGTAAAGAATGTGATTAAAGGCTCTTTTCCTATGTCAAAAGTTTTAGTTTTCGAGGGTAATAGCTATGTCTGTGGAAAAAATGAAGATATTAGACTATTTTATGATTCCACATGGTAAAGAATGTGATTAAAGGCTCTTTTCCTTTTTCAAGAGTTTTAGTTTTTGAGGGTAATAGCTATGTCTGTGGAAAAAATGAAGATATTAGACTATTTTATGATTGCACATGGTAAAGAATGTGATTAAAGGATCTTTTCCTATGTCAAAAGTTTTAGTTTTCGAGGGTAATAGCTTTGTCTGTGGAAAAAATGAAGATATTAGACAATTTTATGATTGCACATGGTAAAGAATGTGATTAAAGGCTCTTTTCCTATTTCAAAAGTTTTAGTTTTCGAGGGTAATAGCTACATATGTTGAAAAAATGAAGATATTAGACTATTTTAGGATTGCAAATGGTAAAGAATGTGATTAAAGGCTCTTTTCCTATTTCAATAGTTTTAGTTTTCGAGGGTAATAGATATGTCTGTG
Source organism: Artemia franciscana (assembly GCF_032884065.1). NCBI lineage: Eukaryota > Metazoa > Arthropoda > Branchiopoda > Anostraca > Artemiidae > Artemia > Artemia franciscana. Next base: position 34,361 of record NW_027063881.1, read on the forward strand.
GAAAAAATGAAGATATTAGACTATTTTATGATTGCACATGGTAAAGAATGTGATTAAAGGCTCTTTTCCTATTTCAAAAGTTTTAGTTTTCGAGGGTAATAGCTACGTTTGTTGAAAAAATGAAGATATTGGACTATTTTATGATTGCAAATGGTAAAGAATGTGATTAAAAGCTCTTTTCCTATGTCAAAAGTTTTAGTTTTCGAGGGTAATAGCTACGTATGTTGAAAAAATGAAGATATTAGACTATTTTATGATTGCAAAAGGTAAAGAATGTGATTAAAGGCTCTTTTCCTATTTCAAAAGTTTTAGTTTTCGAGGGTAATAGCTATGTCTGTGGAAAAAATGAAGATATTAGACTATTTTATGATTGCACATGGTAAAGAATGTGATTAAAGGCTCTTTTCCTATTTCAAAAGTTTTAGTTTTCGGGGGTAATAGCTACGTATGTTGAAAAAATGAAGATATTAGACTATTTTATGATTGCACATGGTAAAGAATGTGATTAAAGGCTCTTTTCCTATTTCAAAAGTTTTAGTTTTCGAGGGTAATAGCTACATATGTTGAAAAAATGAAGATATTAGACTATTTTAGGATTGCAAATGGTAAAGAATGTGATTAAAGGCTCTTTTCCTATTTCAATAGTTTTAGTTTTCGAGGGTAATAGATATGTCTGTGGAAAAAATGAAGATATTAGACTATTTTATGATTGCACATGGTAAAGAATGTGATTAAAGGCTCTTTTCCTATTTCAAAAGTTTTAGTTTTCGAGGGTAATAGCTACGTTTGTTGAAAAAATGAAGATATTGGACTATTTTATGATTGCAAATGGTAAAGAATGTGATTAAAAGCTCTTTTCCTATGTCAAAAGTTTTAGTTTTCGAGGGTAATAGCTACGTATGTTGAAAAAATGAAGATATTAGACTATTTTATGATTGCAAATGGTAAAGAATGTGATTAAAGGCTCTTTTCCTATTTCAAAAGTTTTAGTTTTCGAGGGTAATAGCTATGTCTGTGGAAAAAATGAAGATATTAGACTATTTTATGATTGCACATGGTAAAGAATGTGATTAAAGGCTCTTTTCCTATGTCAAAAGTTTTAGTTTTCGAGGGTAATAGCTACGTATGTTGAAAAAATGAAGATATTAGACTATTTTATGATTGCAAATGGTAAAGAATGTGATTAAAGGCTCTTTTCTTATTTCAAAAGTTTTAGTTTTCGGGGGTAATAGCTACGTATGTTGAAAAAATGAAGATATTAGACTATTTTATTATTGCAAATGGTAAAGAATGTGATTAAAGGCTCTTTTCCTATTTCAAAAGTTTTAGTTTGTCGGGGGTAATAGCTACGTATGTTGAAAAAATGAAGATATTAGACTATTTTATGATTGCAAATGGTAAAGAATGTGATTAAAGGCTCTTTTCCTATGTCAAAAGTTTTAGTTTTCGAGGGTAATAGCTACGTATGTTGAAAAAATGAAGATATTAGACTATTTTATTATTGCAAATGGTAAAGAATGTGATTAAAGGCTCTTTTCCTATGTCAAAAGTTTTAGTTTTCGAGAGTAATAGCTACGTATGTTGAAAAAATTGAAGATATTAGACTATTTTATGATTGCACATGGTAAAGAATGTGATCAAAGGCTCTTTTCCTATTTCAAAAGTTATAGTTTTCGAGGGTAATAGCTATGTCTGTGGAAAAAATGAAGATATTAGACTATTTTATGATTGCACAAGGTAAAGAATGTGATTAAACGCTCTTTTCCTATGTCAAAAGTTTTAGTTTTCGAGGGTAATAGCTACGTATGTTGAAAAAATGAAGATATTAGACTATTTTATGATTGCACATGGTAAAGAATGTGATTAAAGGCTCTTTTCCTGTGTCAAAAGTTTTAGTTTTTGAGGGTAATAGCTTTGTCTGTGGAAAAAATGAAGATATTAGACAATTTTATGATTGCTCATGGTAAAGAATGTGATTAAAGGCTCTTTTCCTATTTCAAAAGTATTAGTTTTCGGGGGTAATAGCTACGTATGTTGAAAAAATGAAGATATTAGACTATTTTATGATTGCAAATGGTAAAGAATGTGATTAAAGGCTCTTTTCCTATGTCAAAAGTTTTAGTTTTCGAGGGTAATAGCTATGTCTGTGGAAAAAATGAAGATATTAGACTATTTTATGATTACACATGGTAAAGAATGTGATTAAAGGCTCTTTTCCTATTTCAACAGTTTTAGTTTTTGAGGGTAATAGCTATGTCTGTGGAAAAAATGAAGATATTAGACTATTTTATGATTGCACATGGTAAAGAATGTGATTAAAGGCTCTTTTCCTATGTCAAAAGTTTTAGTTTTCGAGGGTAATAGCTTTGTCTGTGGAAAAAATGAAGATATTAGAAAATTTTATGATTGCACATGGTAAAGAATGTGATTAAAGGCTCTTTTCCTATTTCAAAAGTTTTAGTTTTCGAGGGTAATAGCTACATATGTTGAAAAAATGAAGATATTAGACTATTTTAGGATTGCAAATGGTAAAGAATGTGATTAAAGGCTCTTTTCCTATTTCAATAGTTTTAGTTTTCGAGGGTAATAGATATGTCTGTGGAAAAAATGAAGATATTAGACTATTTTATGATTGCACATGGTAAAGAATGTGATTAAAGGCTCTTTTCCTATTTCAAAAGTTTTAGTTTTCGAGGGTAATAGCTACGTATGTTGAAAAAATGAAGATATTAGACTATTTTATGATTGCAAATGGTAAAGAATGTGATTAAAGGCTCTTTTCCTATGTCAAAAGTTTTAGTTTTCGAGGGTAATAGCTACGTATGTTGAAAAAATGAAGATATTAGACTATTTTATTATTGCAAATGGTAAAGAATGTGATTAAAGGCTCTTTTCCTATGTCAAAAGTTTTAGTTTTTGAGGGTAATAGCTACGTATGTAGAAATGAAGATATTAGACTATTTTATGATTGTCTGTGGAAAAAATGAAGATATTAGACAATTTTATGATTGCACATGGTAAAGAATGTGATTAAAGGCTCTTTTCCTATTTCAAAAGTTTTAGTTTGTCGGGGGTAATAGCTACGTATGTTGAAAAAATGAAGATATTAGACTATTTTATGATTGCAAATGGTAAAGAATGTGATTAAATGCTCTTTTCCTATGTCAAAAGTTTTAGTTTTCGAGGGTAATAGCTACGTATGTTGAAAAAATGAAGATATTAGACTATTTTATTATTGCAAATGGTAAAGAATGTGATTAAAGGCTCTTTTCCTATGTCAAAAGTTTTAGTTTTTGAGGGTAATAGCTACGTATGTAGAAATGAAGATATTAGACTATTTTATGATTGCACATGGTAAAGAATGTGATTAAAGGCTCTTTTCCTATTTCAAAAGTTTTAGTTTTCGAGGGTAATAGCTACGTTTGTTGAAAAAATGAAGATATTGGACTATTTTATGATTGCAAATGGTAAAGAATGTGATTAAAAGCTCTTTTCCTATGTCAAAAGTTTTAGTTTTCGAGGGTAATAGCTACGTATGTTGAAAAAATGAAGATATTAGACTATTTTATGATTGCAAATGGTAAAGAATGTGATTAAAGGCTCTTTTCCTATTTCAAAAGTTTTAGTTTTCGAGGGTAATAGCTATGTCTGTGGAAAAAATGAAGATATTAGACTATTTTATGATTGCACATGGTAAAGAATGTGATTAAAGGCTCTTTTCCTATGTCAAAAGTTTTAGTTTTCGAGGGTAATAGCTACGTATGTTGAAAAAATGAAGATATTAGACTATTTTATGATTGCACATGGTAAAGAATGTGATTAAAGGCTCTTTTCCTATTTCAAAAGTTTTAGTTTTCGAGGGTAATAGCTACATATGTTGAAAAAATGAAGATATTAGACTATTTTAGGATTGCAAATGGTAAAGAATGTGATTAAAGGCTCTTTTCCTATTTCAATAGTTTTAGTTTTCGAGGGTAATAGATATGTCTGTGGAAAAAATGAAGATATTAGACTATTTTATGATTGCACATGGTAAAGAATGTGATTAAAGGCTCTTTTCCTATTTCAAAAGTTTTAGTTTTCGAGGGTAATAGCTACGTTTGTTGAAAAAATGAAGATATTGGACTATTTTATGATTGCAAATGGTAAAGAATGTGATTAAAAGCTCTTTTCCTATGTCAAAAGTTTTAGTTTTCGAGGGTAATAGCTACGTATGTTGAAAAAATGAAGATATTAGACTATTTTATGATTGCAAATGGTAAAGAATGTGATTAAAGGCTCTTTTCCTATTTCAAAAGTTTTAGTTTTCGAGGGTAATAGCTATGTCTGTGGAAAAAATGAAGATATTAGACTATTTTATGATTGCACATGGTAAAGAATGAGATTAAAGGCTCTTTTCCTATGTCAAAAGTTTTAGTTTTCGAGGGTAATAGCTACGTATGTTGAAAAAATGAAGATATTAGACTATTTTATGATTGCACATGGTAAAGAATGTGATTAAAGGCTCTTTTCCTATTTGAAAAGGTAAAGAATGTGATTAAAGGCTCTTTTCCTATTTGAAAAGTTTTAGTTTTTGAGGGTAATAGCTATGTCTGTGGAAAAAATGAAGATATTAGACTATTTTATGATTGCACATGGTAAAGAATGTGAATAAAGGCTCTTTTCCTATGTCAAAAGTTTTAGTTTTCGAGGGTAATAGCTTTGTCTGTGGAAAAAATGAAGATATTAGACAATTTTATGATTGCACATGGTAAAGAATGTGATTAAAGGCTCTTTTCCTATTTCAAAAGTTTTAGTTTGTCGGGGGTAATAGCTACGTATGTTGAAAAAATGAAGATATTAGACTATTTTATGATTGCAAATGGTAAAGAATGTGATTAAAGGCTCTTTTCCTATGTCAAAAGTTTTAGTTTTCGAGGGTAATAGCTACGTATGTTGAAAAAATGAAGATATTAGACTATTTTATTATTGCAAATGGTAAAGAATGTGATTAAAGGCTCTTTTCCTATTTCAATAGTTTTAGTTTTCGAGGGTAATAGATATGTCTGTGGAAAAAATGAAGATATTAGACTATTCTATGATTGCACATGGTAAAGAATGTGATTAAAGGCTCTTTTCCTATGTCAAAAGTTTTAGTTTTCGAGGGTAATAGCTACGTATGTTGAAAAAATGAAGATATTAGACTATTTTATGATTGCACATGGTAAAGAATGTGATTAAAGGCTCTTTTCCTATTTGAAAAGTTTTAGTTTTTGAGGGTAATAGCTATGTCTGTGGAAAAAATGAAGATATTAGACTATTTTATGATTGCACATGGTAAAGAATGTGAATAAAGGCTCTTTTCCTATGTCAAAAGTTTTAGTTTTCGAGGGTAATAGCTTTGTCTGTGGAAAAAATGAAGATATTAGACAATTTTATGATTGCACATGGTAAAGAATGTGATTAAAGGCTCTTTTCCTATTTCAAAAGTTTTAGTTTTCGAGGGTAATTGCTACGTTTGTTGAAAAAATGAAGATATTGGACTATTTTATGATTGCAAATGGTAAAGAATGTGATTAAAAGCTCTTTTCCTATGTCAAAAGTTTTAGTTTTTGAGGGTAATAGCTACGTATGTTGAAAAAATGAAGATATTAGACTATTTTATGATTGCAAATGGTAAAGAATGTGATCAAAGGCTCTTTTCCTATTTCAAAAGTTATAGTTTTCGAGGGTAATAGCTATGTCTGTGGAAAAAATGAAGATATTAGACTATTTTATGATTGCACATGGTAAAGAATGTGCTTAAAGGCTCTTTTCCTATGTCAAAAGTTTTAGTTTTCGAGGGTAATAGCTTTGTCTGTGGAAAAAATGAAGATATTAGACAATTTTATGATTGCACATGGTAAAGAATGTGATTAAAGGCTCTTTTCCTATTTCAAAAGTTTTAGTTTTCGAGGGTAATAGCTACATATGTTGAAAAAATGAAGATATTAGACTATTTTAGGATTGCAAATGGTAAAGAATGTGATTAAAGGCTCTTTTCCTATTTCAATAGTTTTAGTTTTCGAGGGTAATAGATATGTCTGTGGAAAAAATGAAGATATTAGACTATTTTATGATTGCACATGGTAAAGAATGTGATTAAAGGCTCTTTTCCTATTTCAAAAGTTTTAGTTTTCGAGGGTAATAGCTACGTTTGTTGAAAAAATGAAGATATTGGACTATTTTATGATTGCAAATGGTAAAGAATGTGATTAAAAGCTCTTTTCCTATGTCAAAAGTTTTAGTTTTCGAGGGTAATAGCTACGTATGTTGAAAAAATGAAGATATTAGACTATTTTATGATTGCAAATGGTAAAGAATGTGATTAAAGGCACTTTTCCTATTTCAAAAGTTTTAGTTTTCGAGGGTAATAGCTATGTCTGTGGAAAAAATGAAGATATTAGACTATTTTATGATTGCACATGGTAAAGAATGTGATTAAAGGCTCTTTTCCTATGTCAAAAGTTTTAGTTTTCGAGGGTAATAGCTACGTATGTTGAAAAATGAAGATATTAGACTATTTTATGATTGCACATGGTAAAGAATGTGAATAAAGGCTCTTTTCCTATGTCAAAAGTTTTAGTTTTCGAGGGTAATAGCTTTGTCTGTGGAAAAAATGAAGATATTAGACAATTTTATGATTGCACATGGTAAAGAATGTGATTAAAGGCTCTTTTCCTATTTCAAAAGTTTTAGTTTTCGAGGGTAATAGCTACGTTTGTTGAAAAAATGAAGATATTGGACTATTTTATGATTGCAAATGGTAAAGAATGTGATTAAAAGCTCTTTTCCTATGTCAAAAGTTTTAGTTTTTGAGGGTAATAGCTACGTATGTTGAAAAAATGAAGATATTAGACTATTTTATGATTGCAAATGGTAAAGAATGTGATCAAAGGCTCTTTTCCTATTTCAAAAGTTATAGTTTTCGAGGGTAATAGCTATGTCTGTGGAAAAAATGAAGATATTAGACTATTTTATGATTGCTCATGGTAAAGAATGTGATTAAAGGCTCTTTTCCTATTTCAAAAGTATTAGTTTTCGGGGGTAATAGCTACGTATGTTGAAAAAATGAAGATATTAGACTATTTTATGATTGCAAATGGTAAAGAATGTGATTAAAGGCTCTTTTCCTATGTCAAAAGTTTTAGTTTTCGAGGGTAATAGCTATGTCTGTGGAAAAAATGAAGATATTAGACTATTTTATGATTACACATGGTAAAGAATGTGATTAAAGGCTCTTTTCCTATTTCAACAGTTTTAGTTTTTGAGGGTAATAGCTATGTCTGTGGAAAAAATGAAGATATTAGACTATTTTATGATTGCACATGGTAAAGAATGTGATTAAAGGCTCTTTTCCTATGTCAAAAGTTTTAGTTTTCGAGGGTAATAGCTTTGTCTGTGGAAAAAATGAAGATATTAGACAATTTTATGATTGCACATGGTAAAGAATGTGATTAAAGGCTCTTTTCCTATTTCAAAAGTTTTAGTTTTCGAGGGTAATAGCTACATATGTTGAAAAAATGAAGATATTAGACTATTTTAGGATTGCAAATGGTAAAGAATGTGATTAAAGGCTCTTTTCCTATTTCAATAGTTTTAGTTTTCGAGGGTAATAGATATGTCTGTGGAAAAAATGAAGATATTAGACTATTTTATGATTGCACATGGTAAAGAATGTGATTAAAGGCTCTTTTCCTATTTCAAAAGTTTTAGTTTTCGAGGGTAATAGCTACGTTTGTTGAAAAAATGAAGATATTGGACTATTTTATGATTGCAAATGGTAAAGAATGTGATTAAAAGCTCTTTTCCTATGTCAAAAGTTTTAGTTTTCGAGGGTAATAGCTACGTATGTTGAAAAAATGAAGATATTAGACTATTTTATGATTGCAAATGGTAAAGAATGTGATTAAAGGCTCTTTTCCTATTTCAAAAGTTTTAGTTTTCGAGGGTAATAGCTATGTCTGTGGAAAAAATGAAGATATTAGACTATTTTATGATTGCACATGGTAAAGAATGTGATTAAAGGCTCTTTTCCTATGTCAAAAGTTTTAGTTTTCGAGGGTAATAGCTACGTATGTTGAAAAAATGAAGATATTAGACTATTTTATGATTGCACATGGTAAAGAATGTGATTAAAGGCTCTTTTCCTATTTGAAAAGTTTTAGTTTTTGAGGGTAATAGCTATGTCTGTGGAAAAAATGAAGATATTAGACTATTTTATGATTGCACATGGTAAAGAATGTGAATAAAGGCTCTTTTCCTATGTCAAAAGTTTTAGTTTTCGAGGGTAATAGCTTTGTCTGTGGAAAAAATGAAGATATTAGACAATTTTATGATTGCACATGGTAAAGAATGTGATTAAAGGCTCTTTTCCTATTTCAAAAGTTTTAGTTTTCGAGGGTAATAGCTACGTTTGTTGACAAAATGAAGATATTGGACTATTTTATGATTGCAAATGGTAAAGAATGTGATTAAAAGCTCTTTTCCTATGTCAAAAGTTTTAGTTTTTGAGGGTAATAGCTACGTATGTAGAAAAAATGAAGATATTAGACTATTTTATGATTGCAAATGGTAAAGAATGTGATCAAAGGCTCTTTTTCTATTTCAAAAGTTATAGTTTTCGAGGGTAATAGCTATGTCTGTGGAAAAAATGAAGATATTAGACTATTTTATGATTGCACATGGTAAAGAATGTGATTAAAGGCTCTTTTCCTATGTCAAAAGTTTTAGTTTTCGAGGGTAATAGCTTTGTCTGTGGAAAAAATGAAGATATTAGACAATTTTATGATTGCACATGGTAAAGAATGTGATTAAAGGCTCTTTTCCTATTTCAAAAGTTTTAGTTTTCGAGGGTAATAGCTACATATGTTGAAAAAATGAAGATATTAGACTATTTTAGGATTGCAAATGGTAAAGAATGTGATTAAAGGCTCTTTTCCTATTTCAATAGTTTTAGTTTTCGAGGGTAATAGATATGTCTGTGGAAAAAATGAAGATATTAGACTATTTTATGATTGCACATGGTAAAGAATGTGATTAAAGGCTCTTTTCCTATTTCAAAAGTTTTAGTTTTCGAGGGTAATAGCTACGTTTGTTGAAAAAATGAAGATATTGGACTATTTTATGATTGCAAATGGTAAAGAATGTGATTAAAAGCTCTTTTCCTATGTCAAAAGTTTTAGTTTTCGAGGGTAATAGCTACGTATGTTGAAAAAATGAAGATATTAGACTATTTTATGATTGCAAATGGTAAAGAATGTGATTAAAGGCTCTTTTCCTATTTCAAAAGTTTTAGTTTTCGAGGGTAATAGCTACGTATGTTGAAAAAATGAAGATATTAGACTATTTTATGATTGCACATGGTAAAGAATGTGATTAAAGGCTCTTTTCCTATTTGAAAAGTTTTAGTTTTTGAGGGTAATAGCTATGTCTGTGGAAAAAATGAAGATATTAGACTATTTTATGATTGCACATGGTAAAGAATGTGATTAAAGGCTCTTTTCCTATGTCAAAAGTTTTAGTTTTCGAGGGTAATAGCTACGTATGTTGAAAAAATGAAGATATTAGACTATTTTATGATTGCACATGGTAAAGAATGTGATTAAAGGCTCTTTTCCTATTTGAAAAGTTTTAGTTTTTGAGGGTAATAGCTATGTCTGTGGAAAAAATGAAGATATTAGACTATTTTATGATTGCACATGGTAAAGAATGTGAATAAAGGCTCTTTTCCTATGTCAAAAGTTTTAGTTTTCGAGGGTAATAGCTTTGTCTGTGGAAAAAATGAAGATATTAGACAATTTTATGATTGCACATGGTAAAGAATGTGATTAAAGGCTCTTTTCCTATTTCAAAAGTTTTAGTTTTCGAG
>NW_027063882.1:0-29846 GCF_032884065.1 Artemia franciscana
CTCGAGGTAAAAACTGATCACCGACCATAACGATTGCCCCTTCGTCGATAGTTGGAGCATTGTATTTACGCAAATGTTGGCCAGGAGGCGTTTTGTCAGCGGAAATAACAATTTTATGCGTATCAGTAGGCATCAAATCGATTGCTGTTTTGAACAGACGCACTAAATTATTATTTTCGTGGAAAAGATGTTGCAATTGGGAAACGATTGTCCTTTCAACGTTGGGAGAAATTTCGCAACGTGCATTCAATTCAGAATTTCTATCACTGATGAAGTACAATTGTAAAAATTTATGATTCTCGCCTGAGAATGGTAGAAGAGACCCTGCTCTATGATAAATTTGCCCTTTTACTTTGAAAGTAGACATAAATTGATCTGGATTTTCAATTTGGGCTCCAAATGACGTCATTTGGAAACATGAGTTATATTTTCTGATTTTTGACAAAAAACGCTTTGATTCTGACGTAGTTCCAGTAAGGAAAGTCTTCAATGGCTCTGGTGGTGCAGCCAATAGAGGAAGTTTTACTTTTCCTGAGGCGCAACACATTCCCATTGTTTCACCATTGAATTTCAAGGCCTTGCAATAGGGACAAATTTTAGACATAGTCCCGATTTGAACACATCTACTCAAGCTATAATCATCGACTGGGCTGTACCTGAATGACAGGCGATAACTTTCAGGTTGCTCTGATTCCTCGGCACGCTTTCTTTTCTTACTTTTTCTATCAGCAGCAAGCCTGATTTCTCGCTGTTCTTGTGATTCCTCGGCACTCCTTCTTTTTTCACTTTCTCTTTTAGCGGCAAGTCTGGTTTCATGTTGCTCTGGTAGTTCCTCGGCACGCCTTCATTTTTCTCTTTCTTTCTTAGCAGCAAGTCTACTTTCGCGTTGCTCTGGTAGTTCCTCGGCACGCTTTCTGTTCTTTCTTTCTCTATCAGCCTCAAGTCTCTTTCCTTGATGTTCTTTTGATTCCTCGGTACGCTTTCTTTTCTTACTTTCTCTATCAGCCTCAAGCCTGTTTCCTTACTGTTCTTTTGATTCCTCGGCACGCTTTCTTTTCTTACTTTCTCTATCAGCAGCAAGTTTTTTGGCATAGACTCTTTGAGCATATTCCTCGGCTGTTGCCATTGTAAGTTCATCAGTCATTTTAAAGTTAAACATTAATAGATTTCAACGTGAACACATGTCTTAAATATCTTTAATGACGTCACCGTCATAACAAAAATGACGACAACTGACTTCATGACGTCAGTCAACACACAAACATGACGTCACCTGACAGACAGACACATCCACAGACAACTTATTTTTATTTATTTATTTATATATATATATATATATATATATATATATATATATATATATATATATATATATATATATATATATATATATATATATATATATATATATATATATATATATATATATATATATATATATATATATATATATATATATATATATATATATATATATATATATATATATATATATATATATATATATATATATATATATATATATATATATATATATATATATATATATATATATATATATCTATATATATAAAAATAAGTTGTCTGTCCGTTACGCCAGATTATATCTATATATATAAAAATAAGTTGTCTGTGTGTGGATCTGTGGATGGATCAGGTGACGTCACCTGAAAAAACTGGATCAGGTGACGTCAAAACTGAAAAAACTAAAAAAAGGCAAAAACTACAAAAAAAACTAAAAACTAATAAAAAAATAAAAAAGCTAAAAAACTAAAAAAACTAAAAAAAGGCAAAAACTACAAAAAAAACTAAAAACTAATAAAAAAGCTAAAAAACTAAAAAAACTAAAAAAAAGGCAAAAACTACAAAAAAAACTAAAAACTAATAAAAAAAATAAAAAAGCTAAAAAACTAAAAAAACTAAAAAAACTAAAAAAAGGTAAAAAACTAAAAAAACTAAAAAAAAGGAAAAAACTGAAAAATAAAATAAAATAAAGGTAAAAACTAAAAAAAAACTGAAAAAACTAAAAAAAGGCAAAAACTACACAGACAATGGGACAGCAAAGAATGTTGTATATTCGCAAGTTTTACGTAGTTAAAAACATATATATATATATATATATATATATATATATATATATATATATATATATATATATATATATATATATATATATATATATATATATATATATATATATATATATATATATATATATATATATATATATATATATATATATATATATATATATATATATATATATATATATATCTATATTCACAGGTGGGACATAAATAGATTGTCAGGTTTACCGACTCTTGAACATGCAACATATAATGGTCCATGGGAAAACAATCCGTATTCAGATCTATACCTCATGATTCTAATGATTGCCCTTGAGTTTTGTTGATGGTGATTGCTAATCGACCATTCCCTGAGTCGCCATCGTCATTTATATATCCCCCTGTGCACCCCGGCGTCCCCTTTGTAGTTATGTCCCTGTGTCCCGGTCGTCATTTATATTCCCTGTGTCCCGGTCGTCATTTGTGTCCCGGTGTTCCAGTCTGTGATTTCTCTTTGAGTGTCCCGGGCGTCATTTATATTCCTTGTGTCCCGGTGTCCCGGTCGTCATTTATATCCCCCTGTGCCCCCCGGCGTCCCCATTGTAGTTGTGTCCCTGTGTCCCGGTCGTCATTTATATTCCCTGTGTCCCGGTCGTCATTTGTATCCCGGTGTCCCGGTCTGTATGTACATTCGTTTTTTAGTTTTGTTTTTCTCCTTTATTTTTTTCCTTTTTTCTTTTTTTTTTTAGTTTATTTAGATTTTTAGATTTTTTAGTTTTTTTTATTAGTTTTTAGTTTTTTTGTAGTTTTTACCATTTTTTTAGTTTTTTTAGTTTTTTTTTATATTTTTCAGTTTTTTTTCTTCTTTTGTATTAGTGTGAAATAATTCAGACGTCATATGCGGACAAACACGACGTCACTCGACAGACAGACAGACAGACGTCGTCATTTATATATCCCCCTGTGCCCCCGGCGCCCCCGTTGTAGTTGTGTCCCTGTGTCCTGGTTGCCATTTATATTCCCTGTGTCCCGGTCGTCATTTGTGTCCCGGTATCCCAGTCTGTAATCTCTCTTTGAGTGTCCCGGTCGTCATTTATATTCCCTCTGTCCCGGTCGCCATTTGTGTCCCGGTGTCCCGGTCTGTAATTTCTCTTTGAGTGTCCCGGTCGTCATTTATATTCCTTGTGTTCCGGTCATCATTTGTGTCCTGGTCTATAGTGTCATCTTATAATGACGTCATATACAAAGCCTTATATACTTATAATGACGTCAAATGCAAACCCACAAAGAAACAAACATGCATATATACAACTTATTTATATATATATAGATACAGTTTCTTCTTTAGTTTTTTTTTTCTTTTTTAGTTTTTTCTTTTTTTTAGTTTCTTCTTTTTATTGATTTGCTTTCTTCAATTTGTCAATGTTCATTCTAACATTGGCACTTGGAAAAATCTTTACGTGCCAAGCATGCTAAAGCTCCAACAATTTATATTAAACCTCAGATTTGGGGTATCTGTTTTAAGGTTTTCGAATTACTTTAATCTATTGTCAAAATATATTGAAATATTTTTGCAATTCCCAGTTTTTTTTAGTTTTTTCTTTTTTTAGTTTTTTAGCTTTTTTTTTAGTTTTTTTTCTTTTTAGTTTTTTATCTTTTTTATTTTTTTACGTTTTTTCTTTTTAGGTTTTTTCTTTTAATTTTTTAATTTTTTATTTTAGTTTTTTCTTTTTAGTTTTTTACCATGTTGGTAACGCGGTATGTTCTAGGTTCGAGAGATTCAAGGTTCGAACATTAAATACAAAAGAAGAAAAAAACTAAAAAAGGTAAAAACTACAAAAAAACTAAAGAGGAAAAAAACTAAAAAAACTAAAAAAGCTAGAATACTAAAAAAAAAACTAATAAAAGTTAAAAAACTAAAAACTAAAAAAGAAAAAAAAACTAAAAAAAAGTAAAAATTACAAAACTAAAACCTAAAAAAAAGGTAAAAACGAAAAAAACTAAAACGAAAGAAAAACTAAAAACTAATAAAAAAAACTAAAAAAACTAAAAACTGAAAAAGAAAAAAGACTAAAAAGAAAAAATTGGCGCGAAGCGCCACCCCAACAGCTAGTCTTCTATATATATAAAAATAAATTGCATGAATTTTTGTGTTGAGGGTTTAAATTTAAAAACTGGGAATTGCATAAATATTTCGAAATATTTTGACAATAGATTAATGTAATTTGAAAACCTTAAAAAAGATACTTAAACTTTTGAGGTTTATTATAAACTAGCTGTTGGGGTGGCGCTTCGCGCCACCCCAACACCTAGTTGGTGGGGGCGCTTCGCGCCCCCCCCAAGCCCCCCCGCGCGCGTAAGTCGTTACGCGCCATAATAGTTACGCGCCATTGTAGTTGTGTCCCTAAGTCCCACCTGTGAATATAGATATATATATATATATATATATATACTAGCTGTTGGGGTGGCGCTTCGCGCCACCCCAACACCTAGTTGGTGGGGGCGCTTCGCGCCCCCCCCAAGCCCCCCCGCGCGCGTAAGTCGTTACGCGCCATAATAGTTACGCGCCATTGTAGTTGTGTCCCTATGTCCCACCTGTGAATATAGATAGATATATATATATGGTTTTAACTACGTAAAACTTGCGAATATACAACATTCTTTGCTGTCCCATTGTCTTTGCATATAAATAGATTGTCAGGTTTACCGACTCTTGAACATGCAACATATAATGGTCCATGGGAAAACAATCTGTATTCAGATCTATACCTCATGATTCTAATGATTGCCCTTGAGCTTTGTTGATGGTGATTGCTAATCGACCATTCCCTGTCCCGGTGTCCCGGTCGTCATTTACATCCCCCTGTTTCCCCCGGTGTCCCCGTTGTAGTTGTGTCCCTGTGTCCCGGTCGTCATTTATATTCCCTGTGTCCCGGGTCCCGGTCGTCATTTGTATCCCGGTGTCCCGGTCTGTATATACATTCGTTTTTTAGTTTTGTTTTTCTCCTTTATTTTTTTCCTTTTTTTTTCTTTTTTAGCTTATTTAGATTTTTAGATTTTTTAGTTTTTTTATTAGTTTTTAGTTTTTTTTTCTTTTTAGTTTTTTTGTCCCGGTCGTCATTTATATCCCCCTGTTTCCCCCGGTGTCCCCGTTGTAGTTGTGTCCCTGTGTCCCGGTCGTCATTTATATTCCCTGTGTCCCGGTCGTCATTTGTATCCCGGTGTACCGGAGTTGTGTCCCTGTGTCCCGGTCGTCATTTATATTCCCTGTGTCCCGGGTCCCGGTCGTCATTTGTATCCCGGTGTCCCGGTCTGTATATACATTCGTTTTTTAGTTTTGTTTTTCTCCTTTATTTTTTTCCTTTTTTTTTCTTTTTTAGCTTATTTAGATTTTTAGATTTTTTAGTTTTTTTATTAGTTTTTAGTTTTTTTTTCTTTTTAGTTTTTTTGTCCCGGTCGTCATTTATATCCCCCTGTTTCCCCCGGGTCGTCATTTATACTCCCTGTGTCCCGGTGCTTTGTTGATTGCTAATCGAACATTCCTTTTGTCCTGGTCGCTTTCTCTTTGAGTGTCGTCATTTATTTTTTTCTTTTTTAGTTCTTTTAGTTTTTACCTTTTTTAGTTTTTTTTAGTTTTTAGTTTTTTTAGTTTTTTACCTTTTTTTAGTTTTTTTAGTTTTTTTTAGTTTTTTAGCTTTTTTATTTTTTTTATTAGTTTTTAGTTTTTTTGTAGTTTTTGCCTTTTTTTTAGTTTTTTTAGTTTTTTAGCTTTTTTATTAGTTTTTAGTTTTTTTTTGTAGTTTTTGCCTTTTTTTAGTTTTTTTAGTTTTTTAGCTTTTTTATTTTTTTTATTAGTTTTTAGTTTTTTTTGTAGTTTTTGCCTTTTTTTTCTCTTTGAGTGTCGTCATTTATTAGTTTTTTCCTTTTTTTTTTTAGTTTTTTATTGGTTTTTACCTTTATTTTAGCTTATTTTTCAGTTTTTTCCTTTTTTTTAGTTTTTTTTATTTTTTATTTTTTTTAGTTTTTTACCTTTTTTTAGTTTTTTTAGTTTTTTAGCTTTTTTACTTTTTTTATTAGTTTTTAGTTTTTTTTGTAGTTTTTGCCTTTTTTTAGTTTTTTCAGTTTTTTTTTTAGTTTTTTATTGGTTTTTACCTTTATAGTTTTTTTAGTTTTTTAGCTTTTTTATTTTTTTTATTAGTTTTTAGTTTTTTTTGTAGTTTTTGCCTTTTTTTAGTTTTTTCAGTTTTGACGTCACCTGATCCAGTTTTTTCAGGTGACGTCACCTGACACATCCATCCATCCATCCACAGACAACTTATTTTTATATATATAGATATATATATATATATATATATATATATATATATATATATATATATATATAAACTTGCGAATATACAACATTCTTTGCTGTCCCATTGTCTTTGCATATAAATAGATTGTCAGGTTTACCGACTCTTGAACATGCAACATATAATGGTCCATGGGAAAACAATCTGTATTCAGATCTATACCTCATGATTCTAATGATTGCCCTTGAGCTTTGTTGATGGTGATTGCTAATCGACCATTCCCTGTCCCGGTGTCCCGGTCGTCATTTACATCCCCCTGTTTCCCCCGGTGTCCCCGTTGTAGTTGTGTCCCTGTGTCCCGGTCGTCATTTATATTCCCTGTGTCCCGGTCGTCATTTGTATCCCGGTGTCCCGGTCTGTATATACATTCGTTTTTTAGTTTTGTTTTTCTCCTTTATTTTTTTCCTTTTTTTTTCTTTTTTAGCTTATTTAGATTTTTAGATTTTTTAGTTTTTTTATTAGTTTTTAGTTTTTTTTTCTTTTTAGTTTTTTTGTCCCGGTCGTCATTTATATCCCCCTGTTTCCCCCGGTGTCCCCGTTGTAGTTGTGTCCCTGTGTCCCGGTCGTCATTTATATTCCCTGTGTCCCGGTCGTCATTTGTATCCCGGTGTACCGGTCTGTATATACATTCGTTTTTTAGTTTTGTTTTTCTCCTTTATTTTTTTCCTTTTTTTTTCTTTTTTAGTTTATTTAGATTTTTAGATTTTTTTATTAGTTTTTAGTTTTTTTTTCTTTTTAGTTTTTTTGTAGTTTTTACCTTCTTTTTAGTTTTGTTAATTTTTTTTTTTTTACTTATGTCCTGGTCGTCATTTATACTCCCTGTGTCCCGGTGCTTTGTTGATTGGTAATCGAACATTCCTTTTGTCCTGGTCGCTTTCTCTTTGAGTGTCGTCATTTATTTTTTTCTTTTTTAGTTCTTTTAGTTTTTACCTTTTTTAGTTTTTTTTAGTTTTTTAGATGAAAATTTTTTTTAGTTTTTTCCTTTTTTTCTTTTTAGTTTTTTATTGGTTTTTACCTTTATGTTAGCTTATTTTTCAGTTTTTTCCTTTTTTTTGGTTTTTTTTTATTTTTTATTTTTTTTAGTTTTTTACCTTTTTTTAGTTTTTTTAGTTTTTTTAGTTTTTTTAGTTTTTTAGCTTTTTTACTTTTTTTATTAGTTTTTAGTTTTTTTGTAGTTTTTGCCTTTTTTTAGTTTTTTCAGTTTTTTTTAGTTTTTTATTGGTTTTTACCTTTATTTTAGCTTATTTTTCAGTTTTTTCCTTTTTTTTAGTTTTTTTTTAGTTTTTAGTTTTTTTAGTTTTTTACTTTTTTTAGTTTTTTTAGTTTTTTTAGTTTTTTAGCTTTTTTATTTTTTTTATTAGTTTTTAGTTTTTTTTTGTAGTTTTTGCCTTTTTTTAGTTTTTTTCAGTTTTGACGTCACCTGATCCAGTTTTTTCAGGTGACGTCACCTGATCCACGATCCACAGATCCACAGACAACTTATTTTTATATATATAGATAGTTTTTTTTTTACTTATGTCCTGGTCGTCATTTATACTCCCTGTGTCCCGGTGCTTTGTTGATTGCTAATCGAACATTCCTTTTGTCCTGGTCGCTTTCTCTTTGAGTTGCGTCATTTATTTTTTTCTTTTTTAGTTCTTTTAGTTTTTACCTTTTTTAGTTTTTTTTAGTTTTTTAGATGAAATTTTTTTTTAGTTTTTTCCTTTTTTTCTTTTTAGTTTTTTATTGGTTTTTACCTTTATTTTAGCTTATTTTTCAGTTTTTTCCTTTTTTTTAGTTTTTTTTTATTTTTTATTTTTTTTAGTTTTTTACCTTTTTTTAGTTTTTTTAGTTTTTTAGCTTTTCTACTTTTTTTATTAGTTTTTAGTTTTTTTTGTAGTTTTTGCCTTTTTTTAGTTTTTTCAGTTTTTTTTTTAGTTTTTTATTGGTTTTTACCTTTATTTTAGCTTATTTTTCAGTTTTTTCCTTTTTTTTAGTTTTTTTTAGTTTTTAGTTTTTTTAGTTTTTTTAGTTTTTTAGCTTTTTTATTTTTTTTATTAGTTTTTAGTTTTTTTTGTAGTTTTTGCCTTTTTTTAGTTTTTTTAGTTTTTTAGCTTTTTTATTAGTTTTTAGTTTTTTTTGTAGTTTTTGCCTTTTTTTAGTTTTTTTAGTTTTTTAGCTTTTTTATTTTTTTTATTAGTTTTTATTTTTTTTTGTAGTTTTTGCCTTTTTTAGTTTTTTCAGTTTTGACGTCACCTGATCCAGTTTTTTCAGGTGACGTCACCTGATCCATCCATCCATCCACAGACAGACAACTTATTTTTATATATATAGATAGATTGTTGAGCTTTAGCAAGCTTGGCACGTGGAGATTTCTCCAACTGTCAATGTTGTAGAATGTTACCAAAAAGCAAAACCAGACATGCGGTTCAAAGAGAAAGGGCTAGATTAGGAATGTTCAATTTACGTCAACGAAGGCGTGTCGAGGAACTACCAGAGCAACGCGAAACCAGACTTGCTGCTAAAAGAGAAAGTGAAAAAAGAAGGCGTGTCGAGGAGTCAAAAGAGCAACGTGAAAACAGGCTTGCGGCTGATAGAGAAAGTAAGAAAAGAAAGCGTGCCGTGGAATCACAAGAGCAACCAGAAAATTATCGCATGGCATTCAGGTACAGCCCAGTTGATGATTATAGTAGATGTGTTCAAATCGGGACTATGTCTAAAATTTGTCCCTATTGCAAGGCCTTTAAATTTAATGGTGAAACAATGGGAATGTGTTGCGCCTCAGGGAAAAGTTAAACTTCCTCTACTGGCTGCACCTTCAGAGCCATTGAAGACTTGGCTTACTGGAACTACGTCAGAATCTAAGCGTTTTTTATCAAACATCAGAAAATATAACTCATGTTTCCAAATGACGTAGTTTGGTGCCCAAATCCAAAATCAAGATCAATTTATGCCTACTTTCAAAGTAAAAGGGCAAATTTATCATAGAGCAGGGTCCCTCCTACCATTCTCAGGCGAGAATCATAAATTTTTACAATTGTACTTCATCAGTGATAGAAATTCTGAATTGAATACACGTTGCAAAATTTCTCCCAACGTTGAAAGGACAATCGTTTCCCAATTGCAACATCTTTTCCACGAAAATAATAATTTAGTGCGTCTGTTCAAATCAGCCGTCGATTTGATGCTTACTGATACACATAAAATTGTTATTTCCGCTGACAAAATGCCTCCTGGCCAACATGTGCGTAGATACAATGATCCAACTATCGACGAAGTGGCAATCGTTATGGTCGGTGATCAGTTTTTACCTCGAGATATTATTCTTCATAAGCGAAAGCGAAGTATAGATCTTAATACTGATTGTTTTTCCCATGGACAATTGTACGTTTCATGTTCGAGGGTCGGTAAACTTGACGATCTATTTATATGCAGCGACAATTGGGCAGCGAAGAATGTCGTATATTCGCAAGTTTTACGCAGTTAATTTATATTGTATCTATCTATCTATCTATCTACATAAAAACGAGTTGTGTGTATGCATGTTTGTTTGTTTGTAAAAAGAGCGTTTGTATATGACGTCATTATTAGTACATAAGGCTTTGTATATGCACAGACAATGGGAAAGCCAAGAATGTTATTCAAAGAAAATATTTAGTATAAATCATACAATTGCAGAAGAAACAGCCGAGGAAACAAATCGTGTGATAAATTTTAGTATAATTCCTACAATGGCAGAAGATACAGCCGAGGAAGCTGCTCAAAGAGTTAATGCCAAAAGGCTTGCGGCTAATAGAGAAAGTAAGAAAAGAAAGCGTGCCGAGGAATCGCAAGAACAGCGTGATAACAGGCTTGCGTCTTAAAGAGAAATTGCCAAAATGAAACAATGGAAATGTGTTGCGCCTTAGGAAAAGTTAAGCTTCTTCAACTGGCTGCACCACCAGAGCCGTTGAAGACGTTACAGACCGGGACACAAGTAATATAAATGACGACCGGGACACTCAAAGAGAAATTACTGACCGGGACACAAATGACGACCGGGACGTAGGAAATATAAATGATGACCGGGACACTCAAAGAGAAATTATAGACCGAGACACCGGTATACAAATGACGGCCGGGACACAGGGAATATAAAGGACGACCGGGACACACGGACACAACTACAACGGACAGCCGGAAGGGTACAGGGGGGATATATAAATGACGACGGGGACACAGGGAATGTTCGATTAGCAATCATCATCAACAAAGCTCAAGGGCAATCATTAGAAAAATGCCGTATAGATCTGAATACGGATTGTTTTCCCATGGACAATTATATGTTGCATGTTCAAGAGTCGGTAAACCTGACAATTTATTTATATGCACAGACAATGGGACAGCGAAGAATGTTGTATATTCGCAAGTTTTACGTAGTTAAAAACATATATATATATATACATATATCTATATTCACAGGTGGGACACAGGGACACAACTACAATGGCACGTAACTAATATGGCGCGTAACGACTTAAATTAAACACTTGTTACGTTTCTATGCAGAACTTAGTACTGGCACATTTACATATTGAACTGAATACTGTTGCATTTACACACGTTGAAAAATGCCGAACTTGTCACTGGAACAATTATTTAATGAAAAGAGAAATCACCATGCAACAGCACAAACATATTAAAAAAAAGAGCCCAACACAAGGGCTCATCAGGAGAAAACACACTTGCCTATAGGGTTTCGACACTTTAAATTCTCTACCCAGGCAAGTGGCGTGCCTACCATAAATTCCCCATGGTATCCTCGCGTTAGGTATCACCCACAAATATATGCCTATGAAAAAACAAGCAAATGTAGAACAATCAAGTAACACCAAAACAAGCTTATCCTACCTTAATTCTGACTCTCATGTATTTAAGTTACCAATTCACAATATATATTAAAACTAAACAATTATTCAAAGTTTTTCATATGACCTAGATAAAAATCAAGGAAATGAATGTAAAATAAGACCATTTAAAACGAAAATATATGCAAAATCCTCCGGAAATCCACTGTCAAAAATTAGGGACACGCCAAACTCAATAACAAGGAACATCAAAAACAATAACAAGGAAATGTAAAACTAAACATGGGTTACATTTATATATAGAAGTCATCACTGGCAAATTTATTTAAAGAACTGAACGGTGGTATTGGATATTGAACTGAACACTGGCATATTCAAATACAAAATTGAATACTGGCATATTTACGTGTGAAACTGTACACTATTGTTTATTTTTGTCTAAGTTTTCTAGTTTTTTCAACCAGCTTTTGGTTTCTTCATCAGTTCTTTTTGGCTTGATTTTAGAGTTCTTTCGGGTCATTTTTTGTTCTTTTTTGTTAGTATCATTGAAGGACCCCGCTTTACATTTATCGGTCTCACTTCCATTTGATTCTTCCTTGACATGCGACGATTCCGCTCCAACTTCAAGACCAGTCACTGTTTCTTTTATTGGATCACATGTGAGACTGCTTGAACTTAGTTTCGTGTTTCTTTTTTCTAAGGAAACCTCTTTGTCATCACTTGCTGGGACAGATTCTACCTTTTCCTCGTTTATAATTTCAATTACTTTGGAAAATAATCCTCTGATACTACGGCTGCACTTTTCAACAACAATGCCGAAATTATCCAGAACTTGCATATTCATCTTTTTTTCTAAGTAATATATTACTCCAACAACGCCAAAAGTGTAAAATAACGGACTTCTCAATTTACTTATAACACTCATTTTATTGTACTGATGTGATCTAACGACTTGTTACTTCCGTTGAAAACAGCTTAAAATTGAAAGAGAGGACACAATTTTGTTTTGCGTTTCCTCAAAAATGATTAACAAAAAATGAAGTCCATTAACAACGAATTTTTTTATGGTATTGGTTGTCTACTAAATTTTAGCTTAAAATAGAAAGTTTAAATCCAAAAAACTTTCTTCAATAATACTGTCAATAATTTTAAAATTGCATCTGGGTTGCAGCAGTAGCTAGCAACCTAATACGAGACAATCACGCACCATAGTAGAAAATGAAATTGTCCATAACTCCTAAAACTAGAACTAGAAGAAAAAAAAAATACAGTACACTTTTAGAACCACCTTGTCTGAAACCCTTTATAGGAAACTTATCGTCCCTTGGCTTGAACAACAAGGGAAACAAAAAATCTTGAAAATTAAAAAAAAGTGGCTGAAACCACGATTTTTTCATATACGGCATATTTTTCTTCTTTTCCATTTTTTTTCTCCCCAGCTAGGTGAACACTGGAAAATCATAGAGAAGTGTATAATGGCTCATTTTAAAGGATATTGACTTAAAAGGTTAAAACCTTATATAATTAACAAAAATAATTTCAAAAACAAAATTTGTTTTACAAAAAACTAAATTTATCTTTAGCCCTGTAGTTTTAAATAATATGCTTGCCTCCTGGAACCAAACTTTTTTATGGCTCGACTCTTCAAGTTCTTATCTCTGTAAACTTGATTGGAGGGTAACTAGCCACCGCAAGCCCTCTTTTTACAAATACATCCGATTAAACTTTTGAAACAGTCTTTTCGTTCAAGATAGAAAATAAACTACGAGAATATATAAACTAAGATCCAAATAAACTAAGAAAAAAACTAAGGAATTAGACTAAGATCAGAAAATAAAACTATGGGGCAATAAAACCCTCCAAAGCCCGGGGCAAGTGTTGTAAGTTATGTTCAGGGGAATATAAGTTTTTGTGGTAGGGGTGATGGTAGAAATTTCAGAGGGGGCTCAATCAATTGGGAATAGGAAGTTCTAGTCACCTTCATAAAAGTTAAAAGTGATTGCAGGGCAACTAGCCTCCCCTCGCTTCGCTCTTTCTTCCCAAAATGCATCCGATTGAAGTTTTCGAGATAGCCATTCTGTTCAAAATAGTCTGAAAATCAGATAAAAAAACCCTGGGGTCGACAAAGCCTCCCAGAGACCAGGAACAAGGTTTATGAGTCACTCCCTGGGGTCATATAAGGTTTTTCTGGAAGATGTAGTTGCATAGACTTTAAGGAAACTCTTTTGATTGAAAATTTAAAGTTTTAGATTCCTTTTTAAGAGTCAAAAGTGATTGAAGGGCAACTAGCCCCCCACGCTCTCTTGTTCCCAGATGCATGTGATTGAAAATGTGATATAGCCATTTTGCTCAAAATAGTCCGAAGTTCATATAAATATACCTTTGGGGTTGACTCTGCCCCAAGAACCCTGGTCTGAGGGTTCTATGTTTTTCCTAGGGACATGCAATTATTTTTATGCAAGAATTTAGTCATATAAACTTTAACACTGTCACGAATGCTTATGCACACTCACTCACTCAGACTCAATCAGTCGCTCACACTCACTCTCTTACTTACTAACAATCACTCGCTCACTCACCACCACACTCACTCACTCAATCACTCTCTCGCTCACTCACTCTCTCCTACTCAATGCTGACTAAAACTCCTTAACTTGCTTGCACTCACAGTCACTCACTTCCAAGCTCACATTTACTCAATCACTCACTCATACAGACTTCAACCCCGATCAAACCGGAAGTTACTGATAGTTGCTATAGATTTTCTTTTTTGTAACTATATCATGTGCTATCTGAATATCCTTATTATCTTTCTTGTGGCAGAAGAGTAGATGTAGCCATGCCCTAGAACTATGTGACTATAGTTTAATCGGTCGTGTCAAAAGGCAAAGAACTGCTAAAGTCTTATAATTCTTATATTCTAGAATGCTAACTCTAATTTCTTTAGTAGTTCCGTTTTAGATAACTCCGAAGACCACACTGCCTTTCCATGACGAAAGTAAAACAGTTCAAAATAGGGATAATACCTTTTTATTTCTATTCACTGTCAATAAAAAGGTATCATCCCTATTTTGAACTGTTTTACTTTCGTAGTTCCGTTTTTTCTTAGCTTGATATTTCAGATATCAACCCAGGTACTTGTATTGGCTTTTCTTCCGTTCAACTCGCACAATCAAAACCATGACAAAATCAAACAGTTTGTGGTAACGAACTGTAGTAAGGAGCGACCCGGCTCAATAGTAACTGAAACTCTAAAAAACGGAATTTTAATACCAATAGTTACATCAAAAGAACTGTACTTTAACGCCGATTTTAAATATATATAGGGTTCATCAAGTTTAGTCTTATCCATCAAAAGTTACGAGCCTGAGAAAATTTGCCTTATTTTAGAAAATAGGGGGGAAACCCCCTAAAAGTCATACAATCTTAACGAAAATCACACCATCAAATCCAGTGTATCAGAAAACCCTACTGTAGAAGTTTCAAGCTCTTATCTACAAAAATTTGGAATTTTGCATTTTTTGCCAGAAGACTGATCACGGATGCGTGTTTATTTGTTTTTTTGTTGTTTTTTTTTCAAATGGGTGATCGTATCGACTGAGTGGTTCTAAAATGTCGCAAGAGGGCTCATTCTCACGGAAATTAAAAGTTCTAGTGCCCTTTTTAAGTGACCAAAAAACTGGAGGGCACCTATGCCCCCTCCCATGCTCATCTTTTCCCCAAAGTCACGGGATCAAAATTCTGAGATAGCCATTTTACTCACCATAGTAAAAAAAACCTATTAACTATGTCTTTGAGGCCGACTTACTCCCCCACCGTCCCCGTGGGAGGGGCTGCAAGTTACAAATTTCGACTAGTGTTGACATATAGTAATGGTTATTGGGAAGTGTACAGACGTTTTCACAGGGATTTTTTTTGTTTGGGGTGGGGGGAGAAGTTGAAGGGGAGTTACGTGGGAGGATCTTTCCAAGGAGGAATTTCTCATGGAGGAAGAGAATTTCAATGAAAGGGGTGCAGGATTTCTAGCATTATCAAAAATAAATAATGAAAAATAAATAAGAAAAGTTTTTTCAACAGAAAGTAAGGAGCAGCATTAAAACTTTATACGAGGGGTTCACCTCCTCGTAATACCTCTTTCTTTACGCTAAAGTATTTTTAGTAATTTCAACTATTTATTCTACGGCCTTTGTGATTCAGGGGTCATTCTTAAGGAATCGGGACAAAATTTAAGCTTTAGCGTAAAGAGCGAAGTATTGACGAAGGGGTGAAGCCCCTCATATATATATATATATATATATATATATATATATATATATATATATATATATATATATATATATATATATATATATATATATATATATATATATATATATATATATATATATATATATACTAGCTGTTGGGGTGGCGCTTCGCGCCACCCCAACACCTAGTTGGTGGGGGCGCTTCGCGCCCCCCCCAAGCCCCCCCACGCGCGTAAGTCGTTACGCGCCATAATAGTTACGCGCCATTGTAGTTGTGTCCCTATGTCCCACCTGTGAATATAGATAGATATATATATATATATATGTATATATATATATATATATATATATATATATATATATATATATATATATATATATATATATATATATATATATATATATATATATATATATATATATATATATATATATATATATATATATATATATATATATATATATATATATATATATGGTTTTAACTACGTAAAACTTGCGAATATACAACATTCTTTGCTGTCCCATTCTCTTTGCATATAAATAGATTGTCAGGTTTACCGACTCTTGAACATGCAACATATAATGGTCCATGGGAAAACAATCTGTATTCAGATCTATACCTCATGATTCTAATGATTGCCCTTGAGCTTTGTTGATGGTGATTGCTAATCGACCATTCCCTGTCCCGGTGTCCCGGTCGTCATTTACATCCCCCTGTTTCCCCCGGTGTCCCCGTTGTAGTTGTGTCCCTGTGTCCCGGTCGTCATTTATATTCCCTGTGTCCCGGTCGTCATTTGTATCCCGGTGTCCCGGTCTGTATATACATTCGTTTTTTAGTTTTGTTTTTCTCCTTTATTTTTTTCCTTTTTTTTTCTTTTTTAGCTTATTTAGATTTTTAGATTTTTTAGTTTTTTTATTAGTTTTTAGTTTTTTTTTCTTTTTAGTTTTTTTGTCCCGGTCGTCATTTATATCCCCCTGTTTCCCCCGGTGTCCCCGTTGTAGTTGTGTCCCTGTGTCCCGGTCGTCATTTATATTCCCTGTGTCCCGGTCGTCATTTGTATCCCGGTGTACCGGTCTGTATATACATTCGTTTTTTAGTTTTGTTTTTCTCCTTTATTTTTTTCCTTTTTTTTTTCTTTTTTAGTTTATTTAGATTTTTAGATTTTTTAGTTTTTTTATTAGTTTTTAGTTTTTTTTTCTTTTTAGTTTTTTTGTAGTTTTTACCTTCTTTTTAGTTTTGTTAATTTTTTTTTTACTTATGTTCTGGTCGTCATTTATACTCCCTGTGTCCCGGTGCTTTGTTGACTGTGTCCTGGTCGCTTTCTCTTTGAGTGTCGTCATTTATTTTTTTTTTTTTAGTTCTTTTAGTTTTTACCTTTTTTATTTTTTTTTAGTTTTTTAGATGAAATTTTTTTTTAGTTTTTTCCTTTATTTCTTTTTAGTTTTTTATTGGTTTTTACCTTTATGTTAGCTTATTTTTCAGTTTTTTCCTTTTTTTTTAGTTTTTTTTATTTTTTATTTTTTTTAGTTTTTTACCTTTTTTTTAGTTTTTTTTAGTTTTTTTAGTTTTTTTAGTTTTTTAGCTTTTTTACTTTTTTTATTAGTTTTTAGTTTTTTTGTAGTTTTTGCCTTTTTTTAGTTTTTTTAGTTTTTTAGCTTTTTTATTAGTTTTTAGTTTTTTTTGTAGTTTTTGCCTTTTTTTAGTTTTTTTAGTTTTTTAGCTTTTTTATTTTTTTATTAGTTTTTAGTTTTTTTTGTAGTTTTTGCCTTTTTTTAGTTTTTTCAGTTTTGACGTCACCTGATCCAGTTTTTTCAGGTGACGTCACCTGATCCACGATCCACAGATCCACAGACAACTTATTTTTATATATATAGATAGTTTTTTTTTTTACTTATGTCCTGGTCGTCATTTATACTCCCTGTGTCCCGGTGCTTTGTTGATTGCTAATCGAACATTCCTTTTGTCCTGGTCGCTTTCTCTTTGAGTTTCGTCATTTATTTTTTTCTTTTTTAGTTCTTTTAGTTTTTACCTTTTTTAGTTTTTTTTTAGTTTTTTAGATGAAAATTTTTTTTAGTTTTTTCCTTTTTTTCTTTTTAGTTTTTTATTGGTTTTTACCTTTATTTTAGCTTATTTTTCAGTTTTTTCCTTTTTTTAGTTTTTTTTTATTTTTTATTTTTTTTAGTTTTACCTTTTTTTAGTTTTTTTAGTTTTTTTAGTTTTTTAGCTTTTTTACTTTTTTTATTAGTTTTTA
This sequence comes from Artemia franciscana, assembly GCF_032884065.1. Classification (NCBI taxonomy): domain Eukaryota; kingdom Metazoa; phylum Arthropoda; class Branchiopoda; order Anostraca; family Artemiidae; genus Artemia; species Artemia franciscana. The sequence goes on from NW_027063882.1 coordinate 17,747, forward strand.
GTTTTTTTTTGTAGTTTTTGCCTTTTTTTAGTTTTTTCAGTTTTTTTTTTTAGTTTTTTATTGGTTTTTACCTTTATTTTAGCTTATTTTTCAGTTTTTTCCTTTTTTTTAGTTTTTTTTAGTTTTTAGTTTTTTTAGTTTTTACCTTTTTTTAGTTTTTTTAGTTTTTTTAGTTTTTTAGCTTTTTTATTTTTTTTATTAGTTTTTAGTTTTTTTTGTAGTTTTTGCCTTTTTTTAGTTTTTTTAGTTTTTTAGCTTTTTTATTAGTTTTTAGTTTTTTTTGTAGTTTTTGCCTTTTTTTAGTTTTTTTAGTTTTTTAGCTTTTTTATTTTTTTTATTAGTTTTTAGTTTTTTTTGTAGTTTTTGCCTTTTTTTAGTTTTTTCAGTTTTGACGTCACCTGATCCAGTTTTTTCAGGTGACGTCACCTGATCCATCCACAGACAGACAGACAACTTATTTTTATATACATAGATATAATATATATATATATATATATATATATATATATATATATATATATATAAACGCGCTTCGCGCCACCCCAACACCTAGTTGGTGGGGGCGCTTCGCGCCACCCCCCCCCCCCCCCCCCCAAGCCCCCCCGCGCGTGCAAGTCGTTACGCGCCATTGTAGTTGCGTCCCTGTGTCCCACCTGTGAATACAGATATATATATATATATATATATATATATATATATATATATATATATATATATATTTTTAACTACGTAAAACTTGCGAATGTACAACATTCTTGGCTGTCCCATTGTCTGTGGATATAAATAAATTGTCAGGTTTACCGACTCTTGAACATGCAACATATAATTGTCCATGGGAAAAACAATCTGAGTTCAGATCTATACCTCATTATTCTTATGATTGCCCTTGAGCTTTGTTGATGGTGATTGCTAATCGAACATTCCCTGTGTCCCTGTTGTCATTTATATATCCCCCTGTGCCCCCCGGCGTCCCCGTTGTTGTTGTTTCCCTGTGTCCCGGTCGTCATTTGTGTCCCGGTGTCCCAGTTTGTAATTTCTCTTTGAGTGTCGCGGTCGTAATTTATATTCCCTGTGTCGCGGTGTCCCGGTCGTCATTTTTGTCTCGGTCGTCATTTGTGTTCCGGTGTCCCGGTCTGTAATTTCTCTTTGAGTGTCCTGGTTGTCATTTATATTCCCTGTGTCCCGGTCGTCATTTGTGTCCCGGTCTGTTTATACATTCGTTTTTGAATTGGTCTTTTTTTAGGTTTTAGTTTTTTACCTTTTTTTAGTTTTTTTTTCTTTTTTTTTTAGTTTTGTTTTTCTCCTTTATTTTTCATTTTTTTTTCCGTTTTCATTCTATTTTCTTTTTTAGTTTTTTTTAGCTTTTTAGCTTTTTTAGTTTTTTATTAGTTTTTAGTTTTTTTTTTCTTTTTAGTTTTTTTGTAGTTTTTACCTTTTTTTTAGTTTTTAATTTTTTTTACTTATGTCCTGGTCATCATTTATACTCCCTGTGTCCCGGTCGTCATTTGTGTCCCGGTGCTTTGTTGATGGTGATTGCTAATCGAACATTCCTTGTGTCCCGGTCGTCATTTATATTCCCTTTGTGCCGGTGTCCCGGTCGTCATTTGTGTCCCGATGTCCCGGTCTGTAATTTCGTCAGTCGAAAACATGACGTCAGTCGACACAGAAACATGACGTCACCTGATCCACAGACAGACAGACAGACAACTTATTTTTATATATATACTAGCTGTTGGGGTGGCGCTTCGCGCCACCCCAACACCTAGTTGGTGGGGGCGCTTCGCGCCCCCCCCAAGCCCCCCCGCGCGCGTAAGTCGTTACGCGCCATAATAGTTACGCGCCATTGTAGTTGTGTCCCTATGTCCCACCTGTGAATATAGATAACCTGTTTCCCCCGGTGTCCCCGTTGTAGTTGTGTCCCTGTGTCCCGGTCGTCATTTATATTCCCTGTGTCCCGGGTCCCGGTCATCATTTGTATCCCGGTGTCCCGGTCTGTATATACATTCGTTTTTTAGTTTTGTTTTTCTCCTTTATTTTTTTCCTTTTTTTTTCTTTTTTAGCTTATTTAGATTTTTAGATTTTTTAGTTTTTTTTATTAGTTTTTAGTTTTTATTTCTTTTTAGTTTTTTTGTCCCGGTCGTCATTTATATCCCCCTGTTTCCCCCGGTGTCCCCGTTGTAGTTGTGTCCCTGTGTCCCGGTCGTTATTTATATTCCCTGTGTCCCGGTCGTCATTTGTATCCCGGTGTACCGGTCTGTATATACATTCGTTTTTTAGTTTTGTTTTTCTCCTTTATTTTTTTCCTTTTTTTTTCTTTTTTAGTTTATTTAGATTTTTAGATTTTTTAGTTTTTTTATTAGTTTTTAGTTTTTTTTTCTTTTTAGTTTTTTTGTAGTTTTTACCTTCTTTTTAGTTTTGTTAATTTTTTTTTTTACTTGTGTCCTGGTCGTCATTTATACTCCCTGTGTCCCGGTGCTTTGTTGATTGCTAATCGAACATTCCTTTTGTCCTGGTCGCTTTCTCTTTGAGTGTCGTCATTTATTTTTTTTCTTTTTTAGTTCTTTTAGTTTTTACCTTTTTTAGTTTTTTTTTAGTTTTTAGTTTTTTTAGTTTTTTACCTTTTTTTAGTTTTTTTAGTTTTTTAGCTTTTTTATTTTTTTTATTAGTTTTTAGTTTTTTTGTAGTTTTTGCCTTTTTTTTTAGTTTTTTGTCCTGGTCGCTTTCTCTTTGAGTGTCGTCATTTATTAGTTTTTTCCTTTTTTTTTTAGTTTTTTATTGGTTTTTACCTTTATTTTAGCTTATTTTTCAGTTTTTTTCCTTTTTTTTAGTTTTTTTTTATTTTTTATTTTTTTTAGTTTTTTACCTTTTTTTAGTTTTTTAGTTTTTTTAGTTTTTTAGCTTTTTTACTTTTTTTATTAGTTTTTAGTTTTTTTTTGTAGTTTTTGCCTTTTTTTAGTTTTTTCAGTTTTTTTTTTAGTTTTTTATTGGTTTTTACCTTTATAGTTTTTTTTAGTTTTTTAGCTTTTTTATTTTTTTTATTAGTTTTTAGTTTTTTTTGTAGTTTTTGCCTTTTTTTAGTTTTTTCAGTTTTGACGTCACCTAATCCAGTTTTTTCAGGTGACGTCACCTGACACATCCATCCACACATCCATCCACACATCCACAGACAGACAACTTATTTTTATATATATAGATATATATATATATATATATATATATATATATATATATATATATATATATACTAGCTATTGGCCCAAAACCTAGTTGGTGGGGGCGCTTCGCGCCCCCCAAGCCCCCCTGCGCGCCTAAGTCGTTACGTGCCATATTAGTTACGTGCCATTGTAGTTGTGTCCCTTTAACCCACCTGTGAATATATATATATATATATATATATATATATATATATATATATATATATCTATATATATAAAAATAAGTTGTCTGTGGATGGATGGATGGATGTGTCAGGTGACGTCACCTGAAAAAACTGGATCAGGTGACGTCAAAACTGAAAAAACTAAAAAAAGGCAAAAACTACAAAAAAAACTAAAAACTAATAAAAAAAATAAAAAAGCTAAAAAACTAAAAAAACTATAAAGGTAAAAACCAATAAAAAACTAAAAAAAAAACTGAAAAAACTAAAAAAAAGGCAAAAACTACAAAAAAAACTAAAAACTAATAAAAAAAGTAAAAAAGCTAAAAAACTAAAAAAACTAAAAAAAGGTAAAAAACTAAAAAAAATAAAAAATAAAAAAAACTAAAAAAAAGGAAAAAACTGAAAAATAAGCTAAAATAAAGGTAAAAACCAATAAAAAACTAAAAAAAAAGGAAAAAACTAATAAATGACGACACTCAAAGAGAAAAAAAAAGGCAAAAACTACAAAAAAAACTAAAAACTAATAAAAAAAATAAAAAAGCTAAAAAACTAAAAAAACTAAAAAAAGGCAAAAACTACAAAAAAAACTAAAAACTAATAAAAAAGCTAAAAAACTAAAAAAACTAAAAAAAAGGCAAAAACTACAAAAAAACTAAAAACTAATAAAAAAAATAAAAAAGCTAAAAAACTAAAAAAAACTAAAAAAACTAAAAAAAGGTAAAAAACTAAAAAAACTAAAAACTAAAAAAAACTAAAAAAGGTAAAAACTAAAAGAACTAAAAAAGAAAAAAATAAATGACGACACTCAAAGAGAAAGCGACCAGGACAAAAGGAATGTTCGATTAGCAATCAACAAAGCACCGGGACACAGGGAGTATAAATGACGACCCGGGGGAAACAGGGGGATATAAATGACGACCGGGACAAAAAAACTAAAAAGAAAAAAAAACTAAAAACTAATAAAAAAACTAAAAAATCTAAAAATCTAAATAAGCTAAAAAAGAAAAAAAAAGGAAAAAAATAAAGGAGAAAAACAAAACTAAAAAACGAATGTATATACAGACCGGGACACCGGGATACAAATGACGACCGGGACCCGGGACACAGGGAATATAAATGACGACCGGGACACAGGGACACAACTCCGGTACACCGGGATACAAATGACGACCGGGACACAGGGAATATAAATGACGACCGGGACACAGGGACACAACTACAACGGGGACACCGGGGGAAACAGGGGGATATAAATGACGACCGGGACAAAAAAACTAAAAAGAAAAAAAAACTAAAAACTAATAAAAAAACTAAAAAATCTAAAAATCTAAATAAGCTAAAAAAGAAAAAAAAAGGAAAAAAATAAAGGAGAAAAACAAAACTAAAAAACGAATGTATATACAGACCGGGACACCGGGATACAAATGACGACCGGGACCCGGGACACAGGGAATATAAATGACGACCGGGACACAGGGACACAACTACAACGGGGACACTGGGGGAAACAGGGGGATGTAAATGACGACCGGGACACCGGGACAGGGAATGGTCGATTAGCAATCACCATCAACAAAGCTCAAGGGCAATCATTAGAATCATGAGGTATAGATCTGAATACAGATTGTTTTCCCATGGACCATTATATGTTGCATGTTCAAGAGTCGGTAAACCTGACAATCTATTTATATGCAAAGACAATGGGACAGCAAAGAATGTTGTATATTCGCAAGTTTTACGTAGTTAAAACCATATATATATATCTATCTATATTCACAGGTGGGACATAGGGACACAACTACAATGGCGCGTAACTATTATGGCGCGTAACGACTTACGCGCGCGGGGGGGCTTGGGGGGGGCGCGAAGCGCCCCCACCAACTAGGTGTTGGGGTGGCGCTTCTTTTTGAGTGTCGCGGTCGTCATTTATATGCCCTGTGTCCCGGTGTCCCGGTCGTCATTTTAGTCCCGGTCGTCATTTGTGTTCCGGTGTCCCGGTCTGTAATTTCTCTTTGAGTGTCCTGGTCGTCATTTATATTCCCTGTGTCCCGGTCGTCATTTGTGTCCCGGTGCTTTGTTGATGGTGATTGCTAATCGAACATTCCTTGTGTCCCGGTCGCTTTCTCTTTGAGTGTCCCGGTCGTCATTTATATTCCCTATGTCCCGGTGTCCCAGTCGTCATTTGTGTCCCGATGTCCCGGTCTGTCATTTCGTCAGTCGACAAACATGACGTCAGTCGACACACAAACATGACGTCATTGGACATACAGACACAGACAACTTATTTATATATATATATATATATATATATATATATATATATATATATATATATATATATATATATATATATATATATATATATATTATATATATATATATATATATATATATATACTAGCGTAAAACATGCGAATATACAACATTCTTCGCTGTCCCATTGTCTGTGCATATAAATAGATTGTCAGGTTTACCGACTCTTGAACATGCAACATATAATGGTCCATGGGAAAAACAATCCGTATTCAGATCTATACCTCATTATTCTAATGATGTGTCCCTGTGTCCCGGTCGTCATTTATATTCCCTGGGTCCCGGTCGTCATTTGTGTCCCGGTGTACCAGTTTGTAATTTCTCTTTGAGTGTCCCGGTCGTCATTTATATTCCCTGTGTCCCGGTGTGCCGGTCGTCATTTGTGTCCCGGTGTCCCGGTCTGTAATTTCTATTCGACAATTTTACAATTTCCATTTTACAATTAAACATTTTTCCGTGAACAAATGTCTTAAATACCGTTAATGACGTCACCGTCAAAGCAAAAATGACGACAACTAATTTCATGACGTCAGCCAACACATAAACATGACGTCACCTGATCCACAGACAGACAGACAGACAACTTATTTTTATATATATACTAGCTGTTGGGGTGGCGCTTCGCGCCACCCTAACACCTAGTTGGTGGGGGCGCTTCGCGCCCCCCAAGCCCCCCCGCGCGCGTAATTCGTTACGCGCCATGTTAGTTACGCGCCATTGTAGTTGTGTCCCTATGTCCCACCTGTGAATATATATATATATATATATATATGTTTATAACTACGTAAAACTTGCGAATATACAACATTCTTTGCTGTCCCATTGTCTGTGCATATAAATAGATTGTCAGGTTTACCGACTCTTGAACATGCAACATATAATGGTCCATGGGAAAACAATCCGTATTCAGATCTATACCTCATGATTCTAATGATTTCCTTGAGCTTTGTTGATGGTGATTACTAATCGACGATTCCCTGTGTCGCCGTCGTCATTTATATATCCCCGTGTGCCCCCCGGTGTCCCGGTCGTCATTTATATTCCATGTGTTCGGTCGTCATTTATGTCCCGGTGTCCCAGTCTGTGAATTCTCTTTGAGGGTCCCGGGCGTCATTGATATTCCTTGTGTCCCGGTGTCCCGGTCGTCATTCGTGTCCCGGTGTCCCAGTCTGAATATACATTCGTTTTTGAATTGGTATTTTTTTTAGGTTTTAGTTTTCTGCCTTTTTTTAGTTTTTTTTTAGTTATACCTCATGATTCTAATGATTGCCCTTGAGCTTTGTTGATGGTGATTGCTAATCGAACATTCTCTGTGTCCCCATCGTCATTTATATATCCCCCTGTGCCCCCCGGCGCCCCCGTGTAGTTGTGTCCCTGTGTCCCGGTCGTCATTTATATTCCCTGTGTCCCGGTCGTCATTTGTATTCCGGTGTCCCAGTCTGTATATACATTCGTTTTTGAAATGGTAAATGATGAAATAAATTTTTGTATTTTTCCCCTTTTTTTCTTTTTAGTTTTTTTGGTTTTTACATTTTTTTTAGTTTTTTTAGTTTTTTTTTCTTTTTTCTTTTTAGTTTTTTTATTTTTATTTTTTTAGTTTTGTTTTTCTCCTTTATTTTTCTTTTTGTTTCCTTTTTTAGTTTTTTTTATTTATTAATTTTTTTAGTTTTTTAGCTTTTTTAGTTTTTTTATTAGTTTTTAGTTTGTTTTTTTCTTTTTAGTTTTTTTGTAGTTTTTACCTTTTTTTAGTTTTTTTTTACTTATGTCCTGGTCGCCATTTATACTCCCTGTGTCCCGGTCGTCATTTGTGATGGTTTGTTGACGGTGTTTTGTTGATGGTGAATGCTAATTGAACATTCCTTGTGTCCCGGTCGCTTTCTCTTTGAGTGTCCCGGTCGTCATTTATATTCCCTATGTGCCGGTGTCCTGGTCGTCATTTGTGTCCCAATGTAATTTCGTAATTTCGTCAGTCGAAAACATGACGTCAGTCGACACAGAAACATGACGTCACCTGATCCAAAGATCCACAGACAGACAGACAACTTATTTATATATATATACTAGCTGTTGGGGTGGCGCTTCCAGCCACCCCAACACCTAGTTGGTGGGGGCGCTTCGCGCCCCCCCCAAGCCCCCCCGCGCGCGTAAGTCGTTACGCGCCATAATAGTTACGCACCATTGTAGTTGTGTCCCTATGTCCCACCTGTGAATATAGATATATATATATATATATATATATATATATATATATATATATATATATATATATATATATATATATATATATATATATATATATATATATATATATATATATATATATATATATATATATATATATATATATATATATATATATATGGTTTTAACTACGTAAAACTTGCGAATATACAACATTCTTTGCTGTCCCATTGTCTTTGCATATAAATAGATTGTCAGGTTTACCGACTCTTGAACATGCAACATATAATGGTCCATGGGAAAACAATCTGTATTCAGATCTATACCTCATGATTCTAATGATTGCCCTTGAGCTTTGTTGATGGTGATTGCTAATCGACCATTCCCTGTCCCGGTGTCCCGGTCGTCATTTACATCCCCCTGTTTCCCCCGGTGTCCCCGTTGTAGTTGTGTCCCTGTGTCCCGGTCGTCATTTATATTCCCTGTGTCCCGGTCGTCATTTGTATCCCGGTGTCCCGGTCTGTATATACATTCGTTTTTTAGTTTTGTTTTTCTCCTTTATTTTTTTCCTTTTTTTTCTTTTTTAGCTTATTTAGATTTTTAGATTTTTTAGTTTTTTTATTAGTTTTTAGTTTTTTTTTCTTTTTAGTTTTTTTGTCCCGGTCGTCATTTATATCCCCCTGTTTCCCCCGGTGTCCCCGTTGTAGTTGTGTCCCTGTGTCCCGGTCGTCATTTATATTCCCTGTGTCCCGGTCGTCATTTGTATCCCGGTGTACCGGTCTGTATACACATTCGTTTTTTAGTTTTGTTTTTCTCCTTTATTTTTTTCCTTTTTTTTTCTTTTTTAGTTTATTTAGATTTTTAGATTTTTTAGTTTTTTTATTAGTTTTTAGTTTTTTTTTCTTTTTAGTTTTTTGTAGTTTTTAACTTCTTTTTAGTTTTGTTAATTTTTTTTTTTACTTATGTCCTGGTCGTCATTTATACTCCCTGTGTCCCGGTGCTTTGTTGATTGCTAATCGAACATTCCTTTTGTCCTGGTCGCTTTCTCTTTGAGTGTCGTCATTTATTTTTTTCTTTTTTAGTTCTTTTAGTTTTTACCTTTTTTAGTTTTTTTTAGTTTTTTAGATGAAAATTTTTTTTAGTTTTTTCCTTTTTTTCTTTTTAGTTTTTTATTGGTTTTTACCTTTATGTTAGCTTATTTTTCAGTTTTTTCCTGTTTTTTTAGTTTTTTTTATTTTTTATTTTTTTTAGTTTTTTACCTTTTTTTAGTTTTTTTAGTTTTTTTAGTTTTTTTAGTTTTTTAGCTTTTTTACTTTTTTTATTAGTTTTTAGTTTTTTATTGGTTTTTACCTTTATTTTAGCTTATTTTTCAGTTTTTTCCTTTTTTTAGTTTTTTTTAGTTTTTAGTTTTTTTAGTTTTTTACCTTTTTTTAGTTTTTTTAGTTTTTTTAGTTTTTTAGCTTTTTTATTTTTTTTATTAGTTTTTATTTTTTTTTGTAGTTTTTGCCTTTTTTTAGTTTTTTTAGTTTTTTAGCTTTTTTATTAGTTTTTAGTTTTTTTTTGTAGTTTTTGCCTTTTTTTAGTTTTTTTAGTTTTTTAGCTTTTTTATTTTTTTTATTAGTTTTTAGTTTTTTTTGTAGTTTTTGCCTTTTTTTAGTTTTTTCAGTTTTGACGTCACCTGATCCAGTTTTTTCAGGTGACGTCACCTGATCCACGATCCACAGATCCACAGACAACTTATTTTTATATATATAGATAGTTTTTTTTTTTACTTATGTCCTGGTCGTCATTTATACTCCCTGTGTCCCGGTGCTTTGTTGATTGCTAATCGAACATTCCTTTTGTCCTGGTCGCTTTCTCTTTGAGTTTCGTCATTTATTTTTTTCTTTTTTAGTTCTTTTAGTTTTTACCTTTTTTAGTTTTTTTTAGTTTTTTAGATGAAAATTTTTTTTAGTTTTTTCCTTTTTTTCTTTTTAGTTTTTTATTGGTTTTTACCTTTATTTTAGCTTATTTTTCAGTTTTTTCCTTTTTTTTAGTTTTTTTTTATTTTTATTTTTTTTAGTTTTTTTACCTTTTTTTAGTTTTTTTGGTTTTTTTAGTTTTTTAGCTTTTTTACTTTTTTTATTAGTTTTTAGTTTTTTTTTGTAGTTTTTGCCTTTTTTTAGTTTTTTCAGTTTTTTTTATAGTTTTTTATTGGTTTTTACCTTTATTTTAGCTTATTTTTCAGTTTTTTTCCTTTTTTTTAGTTTTTTTTAGTTTTTAGTTTTTTTCGTTTTTTACCTTTTTTTTTAGTTTTTTTAGTTTTTTTAGTTTTTTAGCTTTTTTATTTTTTTTATTAGTTTTTAGTTTTTTTTGTAGTTTTTGCCTTTTTTAGTTTTTTTAGTTTTTTAGCTTTTTTATTAGTTTTTAGTTTTTTTTGTAGTTTTTGCCTTTTTTTAGTTTTTTTAGTTTTTTAGCTTTTTTATTTTTTTTATTAGTTTTTAGTTTTTTTTGTAGTTTTTGCCTTTTTTAGTTTTTTCAGTTTTGACGTCACCTGATCCAGTTTTTTCAGGTCACGTCACCTGATCCATCCACAGACAGACAGACAACTTATTTTTATATATATAGATATATATATATATATATATATATATATATTTATATATATATATATATATATATATATATATATATATATATATATATATATATATATATATATATATATATATATATATACATATATATATATATATATATATAGATATACTAGCTGTTGGGGTGGCGCTTCGCGCCACCCCCCAAGCCACCCGCGCGCGTAAGTCGTTACGCGCCATATTAGTTACGTGCCATTGTTTGTAGTTGTGTCCCTGTGTCCCACCTGTGAATATATATATATATATATATATATATATATATATATATATATATATATATATATATATATATATATATATATATATATATATATATATATATATATATATATATATATATATATATATATATATATATATATATATATATATATATATATATATATATATATATATATATATATATATATATATACTAGCTGTTGGGGTGGCGCTTCGCGCCAACCCAACACCTAGTTGGTGGGGCGCTTCGCGCCTCCCAAGCCCCCCTGCGCGCGTAAGTCGTTACGTGCCATATTAGTTACGCGTCATTGTATTTGTGTCCCTGTGTCAAACCTGTGGGTATAGATAGATTTATATATGTGTTTAAAACTACGTAAAAATTGCGAATATACAACATTCTTGGCTTTCCCATTGTCTGTGCATATACAAAGCCGTATGTACTAATAATGACGTCATATGCAAACGCTCTTTTTACAAACAAACAAACATGCATACACACAACTCGTTTTTATATAGATAAATAGATAGATAGATACAATACAAATTAACTGCGTAAAACTTGCGAACATACAACATTCTTCGCTGTCCAATTGTCGCTGCATATAAATAGATTGTCAGGTTTACCGACCCTCGAACATGCAACGTACAATTGTCCAGGGGAAAAACAATCAGTATTAAGATCTATACCACATTTTTCTAATGATTGACCTTGAGCTTTGTTAATGGTGATTGCAAATGCTAATCGAATTGGGAATTGAAATCTTTTAAATTGAAAAGGCAGATCCGTTGGAATCATGGGAATGCGAGGCATAAGATCAGCCTCACCCTCAAAAGGCCCTGTCAAGATTGTGGCCTATATTAGGTTTAGTTAATTTTAATGTTTTTACGTGTGCCCATAAATTAGAATTTTTCAGGCAAGCATTCATTTCGTCTGCAGGAGTTGATCTAGGTATTATAGGTAATGTTTGCCTGAAATCTCCCGCAAGCAATATTAATGTGCTGCCAAAGGGTTTCGACTTCCCTCGCAAATCTTTCAAGCATTGATCCAGAGCCTCGAGCGATTTTTTGTGTGCCATTGTGAAATCATCCCAAATAATAAGTTTGCATTGCTGCAATACTTTACCCATCCCAGATGATTTGGAAATATTGCACGTGGGAGTTTCTGTAGAATGCAAATTCAGAGGCAATTTCAAAGCGGAATGAGCAGTTCTTCCACCAGGCAGCAATGTTGCGGCTATTCCGGACGAAGCAATTGCCAACGCTATATCATTTTTTGATCGAATTAATGCCAGAATCAGTTTTATCACAAATGTTTTACCAGTACCTTCTGGCGCATCCAAAAAGAAAATTTCTCCAACGTTGTTATCGA
>NW_027063883.1:0-29841 GCF_032884065.1 Artemia franciscana
GTAAAGAATGTGATTAAAGGCTCTTTTCCTATGTCAAAAGTTTTAGTTTTCGAGGGTAATAGCTAAGTATGTTGAAAAAATGAAGATATTAGACTATTTTATGATTGCACATGGTAAAGAATGTGATTAAAGGCTCTTTTCCTATTTCAAAAGTTTTAGTTTTCGAGGGTAATAGCTACGTAAGTTGAAAAAATGAAGATATTAGACTATTTTATGATTGCACATGGTAAAGAATGTGACTAAAGGCTCTTTTCCTATTTCAAAAGTTTTAGTTTTCGAGGGTAATAGCTATGTCTGTGGAAAAAATGAAGATATTAGACTATTTTATGATTGCAAATGGTAAAGAATGTGATTAAAGGCTCTTTTCCTTTTTCAAAAGTTTTAGTTTTCGAGGGTTATAGCTACATATGTTGAAAAAATGAAGATATTAGACTATTTTATGATTGCACATGGTAAAGAATGTGATTAAAGGCTCTTTTCCTATGTCAAAAGTTTTAGCTTTCGAGGGTAATAGCTACGTATGTTGAAAAAATGAAGATATTAGACTATTTTATGATTGCACATGGTAAAGAATGTGATTAAAGGCTCTTTTCCTTTTTCAAAAGTTTTAGTTTTCGAGGGTAAAAGCTACGTATGTTGAAAAAATGAAGATATTAGACTATTTTATGATTGCAAATGGTAAAGAATGTGATTAGAGGCTCTTTTCCTATTTCAAAAGTTTTAGTTTTCGAGGGTTATAGCTACGTATGTTGAAAAAATGAAGATATTAGACTATTTTATGATTGCAAATGGTAAAGAATGTGATTAAAGGCTCTTTTCCTATTTCAAAAGTTTTAGTTTTCGAGGGTAATAGCTACGTATGTTGAAAAAATGAAGATATTAGACTATTTTATGATTGCAAATGGTAAAGAATGTGATTAAAGACTCTTTTCCTATGTCAAAAGTTTTAGTTTTCGAGGGTAATAGCTATGTATGTTGAAAAAATGAAGATATTTGACTATTTTATGATTGCACATGGTAAACAATGTGATTAAAGGCTCTTTTCCTATGTCAAAAGGTTTAGTTTTCGAGGGTAATAGCTACATATGTTGAAAAAATGAAGATATTAGACTATTTTATGATTGCAAATGGTAAAGAATGTGATTAAAGGCTCTTTTCCTATTTCAAAAGTTTTAGTTTTCGAGGGTAATAGCTACGTATGTTGAAAAAATGAAGATATTAGACTATTTTATGATTGCAAATGGTAAAGAATGTGATTAAAGGCTCTTTTCCTATTTCAAAAGTTTTAGTTTTCAAGGGTAATAGCTACATATGTTGAAAAATGAGGATATTAGACTATTTTATGATTGCAAATGGTAAAGAATGTGATTAAAGGCTCTTTTCCTATGTCAAAAGTTTTAGTTTTTTAGGGTAATAGCTACGTATGTTGAAATAATGAAGATATTAGACTATTTTATGATTGCAAATGGTAAAGAATGTGATTAAAGGTTCTTTTCCTATTTCAAAAGTTTTAGTTTTCGAGGGTAATAGCTATGTCTGTGGAAAAAATGAAGATATTAGACTATTTTATGATTGCAAATGGTAAAGAATGTGATTGAAGGCTTTTTTCCTATTTCAAAAGTTTTATTTTTCGAGGGTAATAGCTATGTCTGTAAAAAAAATGAAGATATTAGACTATTTTATGATTGCAAATGGTAAAGAATGTGATTAAAGGCTCTTTTCCTATTTCAAAAGTTTTAGTTTTCGAGTGTAATAGCTACGTATGTTGAAAAAATGAAGATATTAGACTATTTTATGATTGCACATGGTAAAGAATGTGATTAAAGGCTCTTTTCCTATGTCAAAAGTTTTAGTTTTCGAGGGTAATAGCTAAGTATGTTGAAAAAATGAAGATATTAGACTATTTTATGATTGCACATGGTAAAGAATGTGATTAAAGGCTCTTTTCCTATTTCAAAAGTTTTAGTTTTCGAGGGTAATAGCTACATATGTTGAAAAAATGAAGATATTAGACTATTTTATGATTGCACATGGTAAAGAATGTGACTAAAGGCTCTTTTCCTATTTCAAAAGTTTTAGTTTTCGAGGGTAATAGCTATGTCTGTGGAAAAAATGAAGATATTAGACTATTTTATGATTGCAAATGGTAAAGAATGTGATTAAAGGCTCTTTTCCTTTTTCAAAAGTTTTAGTTTTCGAGGGTAATAGCTACATATGTTGAAAAAATGAAGATATTAGACTATTTTATTATTGCACATGGTAAAGAATGTGATTAAAGGCTCTTTTCCTATGTCAAAAGTTTTAGTTTTCGAGGGTAATAGCTACGTATGTTGAAAAAATGAAGATATTAGACTATTTTATGATTGCACATGGTAAAGAATGTGATTATAGGCTCTTTTCCAATTTCGAAAGTTTTAGTTTTCGAGGGTAATAGCTACGTATGTTGAAAAAATGAAGATATTAGACTATTTTATGATTGTAAATGGTAAAGAATGTGATTAAAGGCTCTTTTCCTATTTCAAAAGTTTCAGTTTTCGAGGGTAATAGCTACGTATGTTGAAAAAATGAAGATATTAGACTATTTTATGATTTCACATGGTAAAGAATGTGATTAAAGGCTCTTTTCCTATGTCAAAAGTTTTAGTTTTCGAGGGTAATAGCTACGTATGTTGAAAAAATGAAGATATTAGACTATTTTATGATTGCACATGGTAAAGAATGTGATTAAAGGCTCTTTTCCTATTTCAAAAGTTTTAGTTTTCGAGGGTAATAGCTACGTATGTTGAAAAAATGAAGATATTAGACTATTTTATGATTGCAAATGGTAAAGAATGTGATTAAAGGCTCTTTTCCTATTTCAAAAGTTTTAGTTTTTGAGGGTAATAGCTACGTATGTTGAAAAAATGAAGATATTAGACTATTTTATGATTGCAAATGGTAAAGAATGTGATTAAAGGCTCTTTTCCTATTTCAAAAGTTTTAGTTTTCGAGGGTAATAGCTACATATGTTGAAAAAATGAAGATATTATACTATTTTATGATTGCAAATGGTAAAGAATGTGATTAAAGGCTCTTTTCCTATTTCAAAAGTTTTAGTTTTCGAGGGTAATAGCTACGTATGTTGAAAAAATGAAGATATTAGACTATTTTATGATTGCAAATGGTAAAGAATGTGATTAAAGACTCTTTTCCTATGTCAAAAGTTTTAGTTTTCGAGGGTAATAGCTACGTATGTTGAAAAAATGAAGATATTTGACTATTTTATGATTGCACATGGTAAACAATGTGATTAAAGGCTCTTTTCCTATGTCAAAAGGTTTAGTTTTCGAGGGTAATAGCTACATATGTTGAATAAATGAAGATATTAGACTATTTTATGATTGCAAATGGTAAAGAATGTGATTAAAGGTTCTTTTCCTATTTCAAAAGTTTTAGTTTTCGAGGGTAATAGCTACGTATGTTGAAAAAATGAAGGTATTAGACTATTTTATGATTGCAAATGGTGAAGAATGTGATTAAAGGCTCTTTTCCTATTTCAAAAGTTTTAGTTTTCAAGGGTAATAGCTACATATGTTGAAAAAATGAGGATATTAGACTATTTTATGATTGCAAATGGTAAAGAATGTGATTAAAGGCTCTTTTCCTATGTCAAAAGTTTTAGTTTTTTAGGGTAATAGCTACGTATGTTGAAATAATGAAGATATTAGACTATTTTATGATTGCAAATGGTAAAGAATGTGATTAAAGGTTCTTTTCCTATTTCAAAAGTTTTAGTTTTCGAGGGTAATAGCTATGTCTGTGGAAAAAACGAAGATATTAGACTATTTTATGATTGCAAATGGTAAAGAATGTGATTGAAGGCTTTTTTCCTATTTCAAAAGTTTTAGTTTTCGAGGGTAATAGCTATGTCTGTGGAAAAAATGAAGATATTAGACTATTTTATGATTGCAAATGGTAAAGAATGTGATTAAAGGCTCTTTTCCTATTTCAAAAGTTTTAGTTTTCGAGTGTAATAGCTACGTATGTTGAAAAAATGAAGATATTAGACTATTTTATGATTGCACATGGTAAAGAATGTGATTAAAGGCTCTTTTCCTATGTCAAAAGTTTTAGTTTTCGAGGGTAATAGCTAAGTATGTTGAAAAAATGAAGATATTAGACTATTTTATGATTGCACATGGTAAAGAATGTGATTAAAGGCTCTTTTCCTATTTCAAAAGTTTTAGTTTTCGAGGGTAATAGCTACGTAAGTTGAAAAAATGAAGATATTAGACTATTTTATGATTGCACATGGTAAAGAATGTGACTAAAGGCTCTTTTCCTATTTCAAAAGTTTTAGTTTTCGAGGGTAATAGCTATGTCTGTGGAAAAAATGAAGATATTAGACTATTTTATGATTGCAAATGGTAAAGAATGTGATTAAAGGCTCTTTTCCTTTTTCAAAAGTTTTAGTTTTCGAGGGTTATAGCTACATATGTTGAAAAAATGAAGATATTAGACTATTTTATGATTGCACATGGTAAAGAATGTGATTAAAGGCTCTTTTCCTATGTCAAAAGTTTTAGCTTTCGAGGGTAATAGCTACGTATGTTGAAAAAATGAAGATATTAGACTATTTTATGATTGCACATGGTAAAGAATGTGATTAAAGGCTCTTTTCCTTTTTCAAAAGTTTTAGTTTTCGAGGGTAAAAGCTACGTATGTTGAAAAAATGAAAATATTAGACTATTTTATGATTGCAAATGGTAAAGAATGTGATTAGAGGCTCTTTTCCTATTTCAAAAGTTTTAGTTTTCGAGGGTTATAGCTACGTATGTTGAAAAAATGAAGATATTAGACTATTTTATGATTGCAAATGGTAAAGAATGTGATTAAAGGCTCTTTTCCTATTTCAAAAGTTTTAGTTTTCGAGGGTAATAGCTACGTATGTTGAAAAATGAAGATATTAGACTATTTTATGATTGCAAATGGTAAAGAATGTGATTAAAGACTCTTTTCCTATTTCAAAAGTTTTAGTTTTCGAGGGTAATAGCTATGTATGTTGAAAAAATGAAGATATTTGACTATTTTATGATTGCACATGGTAAACAATGTGATTAAAGGCTCTTTTCCTATGTCAAAAGGTTTAGTTTTCGAGGGTAATAGCTACATATGTTGAAAAAATGAAGATATTAGACTATTTTATGATTGCAAATGGTAAAGAATGTGATTAAAGGCTCTTTTCCTATTTCAAAAGTTTTAGTTTTCGAGGGTAATAGCTACGTATGTTGAAAAAATGAAGATATTAGACTATTTTATGATTGCAAATGGTAAAGAATGTGATTAAAGGCTCTTTTCCTATTTCAAAAGTTTTAGTTTTCAAGGGTAATAGCTACATATGTTGAAAAATGAGGATATTAGACTATTTTATGATTGCAAATGGTAAAGAATGTGATTAAAGGCTCTTTTCCTATGTCAAAAGTTTTAGTTTTTTAGGGTAATAGCTACGTATGTTGAAATAATGAAGATATTAGACTATTTTATGATTGCAAATGGTAAAGAATGTGATTAAAGGTTCTTTTCCTATTTCAAAAGTTTTAGTTTTCGAGGGTAATAGCTATGTCTGTGGAAAAAATGAAGATATTAGACTATTTTATGATTGCAAATGGTAAAGAATGTGATTGAAGGCTTTTTTCCTATTTCAAAAGTTTTATTTTTCGAGGGTAATAGCTATGTCTGTAAAAAAAATGAAGATATTAGACTATTTTATGATTGCAAATGGTAAAGAATGTGATTAAAGGCTCTTTTCCTATTTCAAAAGTTTTAGTTTTCGAGTGTAATAGCTACGTATGTTGAAAAAATGAAGATATTAGACTATTTTATGATTGCACATGGTAAAGAATGTGATTAAAGGCTCTTTTCCTATGTCAAAAGTTTTAGTTTTCGAGGGTAATAGCTAAGTATGTTGAAAAAATGAAGATATTAGACTATTTTATGATTGCACATGGTAAAGAATGTGATTAAAGGCTCTTTTCCTATTTCAAAAGTTTTAGTTTTCGAGGGTAATAGCTACATATGTTGAAAAAATGAAGATATTAGACTATTTTATGATTGCACATGGTAAAGAATGTGACTAAAGGCTCTTTTCCTATTTCAAAAGTTTTAGTTTTCGAGGGTAATAGCTATGTCTGTGGAAAAAATGAAGATATTAGACTATTTTATGATTGCAAATGGTAAAGAATGTGATTAAAGGCTCTTTTCCTTTTTCAAAAGTTTTAGTTTTCGAGGGTAATAGCTACATATGTTGAAAAAATGAAGATATTAGACTATTTTATTATTGCACATGGTAAAGAATGTGATTAAAGGCTCTTTTCCTATGTCAAAAGTTTTAGTTTTCGAGGGTAATAGCTACGTATGTTGAAAAAATGAAGATATTAGACTATTTTATGATTGCACATGGTAAAGAATGTGATTAAAGGCTCTTTTCCTTTTTCAAAAGTTTTAGTTTTCGAGGGTAATAGCTACGTATGTTGAAAAAATGAAGATATTAGACTATTTTATGATTGCACATGGTAAAGAATGTGATTATAGGCTCTTTTCCTATTTCAAAAGTTTTAGTTTTCGAGGGTAATAGCTAGGTATGTTGAAAAAATGAAGATATTAGACTATTTTATGATTGCAAATGGTAAAGAATGTGATTAAAGGCTCTGTTCCTATTTCAAAAGTTTTAGTTTTCGAGAGTAATAGCTTTGTCTGTGGAAAAAATGAAATTATTAGACTATTTTATGATTGCAAATGGTAAAGAATGTGATTAAAGGCTCTTTTCCTATTTCAAAAGTTTTAGTTTTCGAGGGTAATAGCTACGTATGTTGAAAAAATGAAGATATTAGACTATTTTATGATTACAAATGGTAAAGAATGTGATTAAAGGCTCTTTTCCTATTTCAAAAGTTTTAGTTTTCGAGGGTAATACCTACGTATGTTGAAAAAATGAAGATATTAGACTATTTTATGATTGTAAATGGTAAAGAATGTGATTAAAGGCTCTTTTCCTATTTCAAAAGTTTCAGTTTTCGAGGGTAATAGCTACGTATGTTGAAAAAATGAAGATATTAGACTATTTTATGATTTCACATGGTAAAGAATGTGATTAAAGGCTCTTTTCCTATGTCAAAAGTTTTAGTTTTCGAGGGTAATAGCTACGTATGTTGAAAAAATGAAGATATTAGACTATTTTATGAGTGCACATGGTAAAGAATGTGATTAAAGGCTCTTTTCCTATTTCAAAAGTTTTAGTTTTCGAGGGTAATAGCTACGTATGTTGAAAAAATGAAGATATTAGACTATTTTATGATTGCAAATGGTAAAGAATGTGATTAAAGGCTCTTTTCCTATTTCAAAAGTTTTAGTTTTTGAGGGTAATAGCTACGTATGTTGAAAAAATGAAGATATTAGACTATTTTATGATTGCAAATGGTAAAGAATGTGATTAAAGGCTCTTTTCCTATTTCAAAAGTTTTAGTTTTCGAGGGTAATAGCTACGTATGTTGAAAAAATGAAGATATTATACTATTTTATGATTGCAAATGGTAAAGAATGTGATTAAAGGCTCTTTTCCTATATCAAAAGTTTTAGTTTTCGAGGGTAATAGCTACGTATGTTGAAAAAATGAAGATATTAGACTATTTTATGATTGCAAATGGTAAAGAATGTGATTAAAGACTCTTTTCCTATGTCAAAAATTTTAGTTTTCGAGGGTAATAGCTACGTATGTTGAAAAAATGAAGATATTTGACTATTTTATGATTGCACATGGTAAACAATGTGATTAAAGGCTCTTTTCCTATGTCAAAAGGTTTAGTTTTCGAGGGTAATAGCTACATATGTTGAAAAAATGAAGATATTAGACTATTTTATGATTGCAAATGGTAAAGAATGTGATTAAAGGCTCTTTTCCTATTTCAAAAGTTTTAGTTTTCGAGGGTAATAGCTACGTATGTTGAAAAAATGAAGATATTAGACTATTTTATGATTGCAAATGGTAAAGAATGTGATTAAAGGCTCTTTTCCTATTTCAAAAGTTTTAGTTTTCAAGGGTAATAGCTACATATGTTGAAAAAATGAGGATATTAGACTATTTTATGATTGCAAATGGTAAAGAATGTGATTAAAGGCTCTTTTCCTATGTCAAAAGTTTTAGTTTTTTAGGGTAATAGCTACGTATGTTGAAATAATGAAGATATTAGACTATTTTATGATTGCAAATGGTAAAGAATGTGATTAAAGGTTCTTTTCCTATTTCAAAAGTTTAAGTTTTCGAGGGTAATAGCTATGTCTGTGGAAAAAACGAAGATATTAGACTATTTTATGATTGCAAATGGTAAAGAATGTGATTGAAGGCTTTTTTCCTATTTCAAAAGTTTTAGTTTTCGAGGGTAATAGCTATGTCTGTGGAAAAAATGAAGATATTAGACTATTTTATGATTGCAAATGGTAAAGAATGTGATTAAAGGCTCTTTTCCTATTTCAAAAGTTTTAGTTTTCGAGTGTAATAGCTACGTATGTTGAAAAAATGAAGATATTAGACTATTTTATGATTGCACATGGTAAAGAATGTGATTAAAGGCTCTTTTCCTATGTCAAAAGTTTTAGTTTTCGAGGGTAATAGCTAAGTATGTTGAAAAAATGAAGATATTAGACTATTTTATGATTGCACATGGTAAAGAATGTGATTAAAGGCTCTTTTCCTATTTCAAAAGTTTTAGTTTTCGAGGGTGATAGCTACGTATGTTGAAAAAATGAAGATATTAGACTATTTTATGATTGCACATGGTAAAGAATGTGACTAAAGGCTCTTTTCCTATTTCAAAAGTTTTAGTTTTCGAGGGTAATAGCTATGTCTGTGGAAAAAATGAAGATATTAGACTATTTTATGATTGCAAATGGTAAAGAATGTGATTAAAGGCTCTTTTCCTTTTTCAAAAGTTTTAGTTTTCGAGGGTTATAGCTACATATGTTGAAAAAATGAAGATATTAGACTATTTTATGATTGCACATGGTAAAGAATGTGATTAAAGGCTCTTTTCCTATGTCAAAAGTTTTAGTTTTCGAGGGTAATAGCTACGTATGTTGAAAAAATGAAGATATTAGACTATTTTATGATTGCACATGGTAAAGAATGTGATTAAAGGCTCTTTTCCTTTTTCAAAAGTTTTAGTTTTCGAGGGTAATAGCTACGTATGTTGAAAAAATGAAGATATTAGACTATTTTATGATTGCACATGGTAAAGAATGTGATTATAGGCTCTTTTCCTATTTCAAAAGTTTTAGTTTTCGAGGGTAATAGCTACGTATGTTGAAAAAATGAAGATATTAGACTATTTTATGATTGCAAATGGTAAAGAATGTGATTAAAGGCTCTTTTCCTATTTCAAAAGTTTTAGTTTTCGAGGGTAATAGCTTTGTCTGTGGAAAAAATGAAGATATTAGACTATTTTATGATTGCATATGGTAAAGAATGTGATTAAAGGCTCTTTTCCTATTTCAAAAGTTTTAGTTTTCGAGGGTAATAGCTACGTATGTTGAAAAAATGAAGATATTAGACTATTTTATGATTACAAATGGAAAAGAATGTGATTAAAGGCTCTTTTCCTATTTCAAAAGTTTTAGTTTTCGAGGGTAATACCTATGTATGTTGAAAAAATGAAGATATTAGACTATTTTATGATTGTAAATGGTAAAGAATGTGATTAAAGGCTCTTTTCCTATTTCAAAAGTTTCAGTTTTCGAGGGTAATAGCTACGTATGTTGAAAAAATGAAGACATTATACTATTTTATGATTGCACATGGTAAAGAATGTGATTAAAGGCTCTTTTCCTATGTCAAAAGTTTTAGTTTTCGAGGGTAATAGCTACGTATGTTGAAAAAATGAAGATATTAGACTATTTTATGATTGCACATGGTAAAGAATGTGATTAAAGGCTCTTTTCCTATTTCAAAAGTTTTAGTTTTCGAGGGTAATAGCTACGTATGTTGAAAAATGAAGATATTAGACTATTTTATGATTGCAAATGGTAAAGAATGTGATTAAAGGCTCTTTTCCTATTTCAAAAGTTTTAGTTTTTGAGGGTAATAGCTTTGTCTGTGGAAAAAATGAAGATATTAGACTATTTTATGATTGCAAATGGTAAAGAATGTGATTACAGGCTCTTTTCCTATTTCAAAAGTTTTAGTTTTCGAGGGTAATAGCTACGTATGTTGAAAAAATGAAGATATTAGACTATTTTATGATTGCACATGGTAAAGAATGTGATTAAAGGCTCTTTTCCTATGTCAAAAGTTTTAGTTTTGAGGGTAATACCTACGTGTGTTGAAAAAATGAAGATATTAGACTATTTTATGATTGCACATGGTAAAGAATGTGATTAAACGCTCTTTTCCTATTTCAAAAGTTTTAGTTTTCAAGGGTAATAGCTTTGTCTGTGGAAAAAATGAAGATATTAGACAATTTTATGATTGCACATGGTAAAGAATGTGATTAAAGGCTATTTTCCTATTTCAAAAGTTTTAGTTCTCGAGGGTAATAGCTACGTATGTTGAAAAAATGAAGATATTAGACTATTTTATGATTGCAAATGGTAAAGAATGTGATTAAAGGCTCTTTTCCTATTTCAAAAGTTTTAGTTTTCGAGGGTAATAGCTACGTATGTTGAAAAAATGAAGATATTAGACTATTTTATGATTGCACATGGTAAAGAATGTGATTAAAGGCTCTTTTCCTATGTCAAAAGTTTTAGTTTTTGAGGGTAATACCTACGTGTGTTGAAAAAATGAAGATATTAGACTATTTTATGATTGCACATGGTAAAGAATGTGATTAAACGCTCTTTTCCTATTTCAAAAGTTTTAGTTTTCAAGGGTAATAGCTTTGTCTGTGGAAAAAATGAAGATATTAGACAATTTTATGATTGCACATGGTAAAGAATGTGATTAAAGGCTATTTTCCTATTTCAAAAGTTTTAGTTCTCGAGGGTAATAGCTACGTTTGTTGAAAAAATGAAGATATTAGACTATTTTATGATTGCAAATGGTAAAGAATGTGATTAAAGGCTCTTTTCCTATTTCAAAAGTTTTAGTTTTCGAAGGTAATAGCTATGTCTGTTGAAAAAATGAAGATATTAGACTATTTTATGATTGCACATGGTAAAGAATGTGATTAAAGGCTCTTTTCCTATTTCAAAAGTTTTTATTTTCGATGGTAATAGCTATGTGTGTGGAAAAAATGAATATATTAGACAATTTGATGATTGCACATGGTAAAAAATGTGATTAAAGGCTCTTTTCCTATGTCAAAAGTTTTAGTTTTCGAGGGTAATAGCTACGTATGTTGAAAAATGAAGATATTAGACTATTTTATGATTGCAAATGGTAAAGAATGTGATTAAAGGCTTTTTCCTATTTCAGAAGTTTTAGTTTTCGAGGGTAATAGCTATGTCTGTGGAAAAAATGAAGATATTAGACTATTTTATGATTGCAAATGGTAAAGAATGTTATTAAAGGCTCTTTTCCTATTTCAAAAGTTTTAGTTTTCGAGGGTAATAGCTACGTATGTTGAAAAAATGAAGATATTAGACTATTTTATGATTGCACATGGTAAAGAATGTGATTAAAGGCTCTTTTCCTATTTCAAAAGTTTTAGTTTTCGAGGGTAATAGCTACGTATGTTGAAAAAATGAAGATATTAGACTATTTTATGGTTGCACATGGTAAAGAATGTGATTAAAGGCTCTTTTCCTATGTCAAAAGTTTTAGTTTTCGAGGGTAATAGCTACGTATGTTGAAAAAATGAAGATATTAGACTATTTTATGATTGCACATGGTAAAGAATGTGATTAAAGGCTCTTTTCCTATGTCAAAAGTTTTAGTTGTCGAGGGTAATAGCTACGTATGTTGAAAAAATGAAGATATTAGACTATTTTATGATTGCAAATGGTAAAGAATGTGATTAAAGGCTCTTTTCCTATTTCAAAAGTTTTAGTTTTCGAGGGTAATAGCTACGTATGTTGAAAAAATGAAGATATTAGACTATTTTATGATTGCAAATGGTAAAGAATTAAAAAAATAAGAATTGCCTGTGTTCAAAAGGTCCTTAGAAGACTTAATTTATTCTTGGTATCAGTTCGGAGCTTAGAGTATCAGTTCGGAACTCACTCAGAGCGCATCAACTCGCTTGTGATCAAACGTTTCTGGGGGACTGGATTATTCTCCCTGCATTTATTGAAGGTGGGGAGTCGTTTGAGAAACGAATAAGCCCCCCATGCGAGTAAGTCTCGTTTCATGTCATTCTAAACAAATTCAACAGCTATTATAGCAAGAATTGTGGTAACAGAGGCATTCGTGGAAAAGATTTTGAAGGAGGCCGTCGCTAAACTTGATTCCAGGCTATCTGCAATCTCAGTGAGTCAGACAGCAACAAAAGATCAGTTATCTGCGGAAATTGCGTCGCAATTTAATCAGCTAAAATCGGAAATCGTAAAACTGAAGTCTAAGATTGAAGAAAAGGACACAATAATCGCTGCGCTTCAATCTACACTAGATGTTCAAATAAAAGCGACTGACTCGACCAACCAGAGACTTTTGGAGCTAGAAGTACGAGATCGGAGGCTGAACCTGATATTACACGGACTAACAAAAGAAAAACATGGCAAAACTCTACAAGCTAATTTCGAAGAAGTCATGAAAAACAACCTTGGTCTCGAAGACAGCCCCAAGATAACAAGGCTATTCCGAATTAAACAAAGGTTCGACAATGTGTCTGTTCGTGCATCGAATTCCACCAAAAAGGCAGCACCGCCTGTTATGTTCTCGTGCCTGAATGAAATGGAGGTTCAAACTGTACTAAAATCTGTTGGGAAACTAAAAGGATCGGGCATGCGGATATGCACTGACCTGCCTCCTGAACTCAACGCGCGAAGAAACCTGTTACTGGCAAAAGCAAAAGAAATACGCGAGTCGAAGTCTTTTGCATTCGTTCGACTTAAGCAAAATGGTTCGTCTTTAAAGTTGGAAGTGAGAAATGCTAGCAATGATCAATGGATTGCATACGATGATGTTGCTGTATCTTAAAGGATAACAAAAGCTGTTGAATTGAAGTAAACGCACTGAGTTAAACACTGTGATGGGTGTTTCTGTTGAACGTTCTTTGTGCTTTTTTCTAGACCTAGTAGTAGTAGTAGAAATAATCAAGTTCCGTTTCTGTCCTGGTTCTTATTTTTCAGTGTCATCACATGTCTTTCTGTTTGGTACACAGTCTTGTGTAAGTAACCATCCATCCAGATTCAAACCCCCGGATTCTCTGGTAAGTCATTATATTTAGTAATTTAAATGAGTTGGGTAATACCGCTAAAAAACTACTCCGTCTCCAAAAAAGTCCCCTGGATCTTGCAAAGCATTTTTCAAAGCTGGGAATCCATAGTAAAGATGATCGTGATTTTTTTATTGATGACCTCCCTGAAAATAAATATTTGTTACCGGAAAATGTCCCTAAATACCGACTTACGCCTGGAAGTTTAAGAATCGCTTCCCTTAACTGTAGGGGATTGTTAAAAAGCCTTGACCAATTGTCGTTGTTCCTTGCTAATCACGGAGATGATATTTTTGGGGCTTGTGAGACTTTCCTTTCTGAGTCGTCTGCCCCCCTCGCTCGTATAGATGGGTACAAACATTTATTTAAGAACAGAGAAACACTGAAACACGGTGGTATTAGTATGTTTGTTACACATGAACTGGCAACTAAAATTATTACGGATTTTGATAACCTTTATGAAGAAATGCTTTTTGAATTTATCCTTGTGGAAATTGAAACTAAGAGTGAAACTCTGTTTTGCTGTGTGTTATATAGACCGCCTTGTGGGTCACCAGCCAAATTTTTGGAATCTCTCGATAAACTGTTATCTTCCATGCTAAGTCGGTATATAAAACTACTATTTATGGGGGATTTTAACATCGACCTCCTTGCTCCGTCTAAACTCAAACAAGCTCAAAATAATTCTAGCTTAGCAAATGAATTTATTTCTTCATTCCTTAGTACTGGAATGCTTCCTGCATGCCGTATCCCTACTCGCGTCAGAGACACTACCGCGTCTTTAATTGATAACTTATTCACCAACCTGGATCTGAAAACATATGATGTGATTATTTATGATGATTCTGATCATTTTTTAATCCTTTCAGAAGTTACACTTGATAAGCCAAAAGTAGAACATCCTGAACGGAAAACTCGAAAGCTTGATGCAGAATCGATTGAATCTCTTAGAAACCAATTAAATAATATTAACCGTAGTCCGTGTTTGGATAATCAGGATGTTGATCAAGCAACTAATTATTTTATACAAGAATTTGAAAAGGCTTTTGATCGTGCGTGTCCTGCGAAAACAAGTAAATCAAGACGCCAAGAGCCAAGAAAACCTTGGATCTCTAAAGGGATTGTCCGATCAATTAAAATAAAAAATCAACTTTACAAAATCCGAATAGAGAACCCAAGTGAAGATAAGAAGGAAAAATTCAGATTATATAAAAACAATTTAACTAAAGTGATCCGTGCAGCAAAAGCGTCACATTATACGAAATTTTTTGCAGAAGCTTCGGGTTCCCCCAAAAAATCTTGGGAGATTTTCCATGGAATTATTGGAAAGAAAAAAATGTCTAAAATTCCTGAATCTATAAATCATGGTCCTGAACTGGTGTCTGATAGACATGGTATAGCAAACGTGTTTAATAAGCATTTTGCCAATGTTGGTGTACGTACGGTAAAGGAGTCTGTAGCTGCTAATAATTCTGAACAAAGAAATAAGTTTGAAGATTACCTACCTCCATCTTCTTTGTCTTCGCTATTTTTAACGCCGACCTCAAAAGAAGAGCTGATAAACATAGTTAATCTTCTAAAACCTGGTGGAGCTGAAGGGATAGACGGTTCATCTACCCAACTGTTAAAACTAATTATTGCTAATGTAGCTCACCTCCTTGTGCATATTGTGAATGTTTGTTTTAGGAGCGGGAGGTTCCCATCATGTTTGAAATCTGCAAGTGTTATTGTTCTGCACAAAGGAGGAGACCCTAAAGACCCATCTAATTATAGACCTATTTCAATCCTTTCCGCGTTTGAGAAAGTTATTGAACGGTGCATTTACAAAAGAGTAAATAATTTCCTAGAAAAACACAAATACTTTAGTAAGTCACAGTTCGGTTTTCGGAAAAGCCATTCAACGGAACAAGCTATCCTAGCGGTCACGCAATATATTCATGATGCTCTTGATCGAGGTGAAATTCCAGCATCTATATTTATTGACATAAAAAAGGCATTCGATACAATCTGTCATAAGATTTTACGGAGAAAGCTTGAGAATTGCGGTATTCGAGGACCTGCTAATAACCTGATCATGTCATTTCTGTCTGAGAGAAGCCAGTATGTTGATGCTGATACTACGAGATCTGAACTGATCTCTTTGGATGGACAAGTCGGAGTTCCCCAAGGGTCAATCCTTGGCCCCCTTTTATTTCTAATTTATATTAACGATATTGATAATTCTATGAAAGATCTCGGCCTCACGGTTCTATTCGCGGATGACACAGCCCTCAATATTAGTGGTCCTACTGAACTTGTACTACGTTTAAAAATGAAAGAAGTTTTTACATATCTGCTTGAATGGTTCGCAGCGAATAATTTATGTATTAATACATCTAAAACCAAATTCCTGATTTTCTCTCGGATTTCAAAAGCATTGCCAACTTTTAATTCCCTAACAATTGAAAAATGTGATACTACGATCAGCAGAGTCCACCATCTTCGGTATCTAGGAGTGATAGTTGATTCGAATTTAAGTTGGAAGGAGCACATAAATTGCCTGAGGGTAAAGGTTGCAAGAAACGTCGGTATGATCAGGCTTCTTAAACCTTTTCTCCCTTATGATGCCCTGCGGTATATTTATTTTTCGCTAATTCATTCTTACTTAAATTACTGTCCTCTTGTATATTTGAATACTTTTCGATCGAATATATCACCATTGATAAGGCAGCAGAATAAAGCTCTCCGAATTCTTAAGCTTTTTGTACCATCTCCTGATTCTTGCCCTAATAAGTCGTCAACTAAAAGTCTTCCTCTTTTTTTGAATATTTTGCCCCTTGAATCTTTTATTGTTTTTCATTCTATTTTATTTAAGAAAAAACATCCTTCAAATTCCCTACCTGAATATTTTTATGAACCTGATCTATTTTCTGAAACTAATTCCGATCACGACCATAACATGCGTAATCCTTGTAAAGCCCGGCAACCCTTGATAATTTCAGAAAGATCAAGATTTTCATTGAGAAACACAGTATTGAGGGTATGGCAAAGTTATCATAATGTAATCAAACTTGAACTTTCTATTAATACGCTGAAAAACAAAATAAAATCAATGCTCATAGAAAATGTTTAAAGTAAAATGAAAAAAAAAAAAAAAAAAAAAAAAAAAATAAAGTAAATAAATAATAAATGTGTGGTTTATAGCGGTAAATCCCAACTCAGTCTGATGGTTTGAATCTGGAACCTGGATGGATTATGGTTAATTTATGAAATTATTTTATGTTGATGTAGTTATAGAATACAGTTTATTTAATTGTCTGCCATTTGGCCTCGAGCCCTCTCTCTGCCATATTGGCTTTTTATATTGAATTTATGTAGTAATAAACAGAACTTGAACTTGAACTAGTTTTCGAGGGTAATAGCTACGTATGTTGAAAAAATGAAGATATTAGACTATTTTATGATTGCAAATGGTGAAGAATGTGATTAAAGGCTCTTTTCCTATGTCAAAAGTTTTAGTTTTCGAGGGTAATAGCTACGTATGTTGAAAAATTAAGATATTAGAATATTTTATGATTGCACATGGTAAAAAATGTGATTAAAGGCTCTTTTCCTCTGTCAAAAGTTTTAGTTTTCGAGGGTAATAGCTACGTATGTTGAAAAAAATGAAGATATTAGACTATTTTATGATTGCAAATGGTAAAGAATGTGATTAAAGGCTCTTTTCCTATTTCAAAAGTTTTAGTTTTCGATGGTAATAGCTAGGTATGTTGAAAAAAATGAAGATATTAGACTATTTTATGATTGCCAATGGTAAAGAATGTGATTAAAGGCTCTTTTCCTATGTCAAAAGTTTTAGTTTTCGAGGGTAATAACTACGTATGTTGAAAAAATGAAGATATTAGACTATTTTATGATTGCAAATGGTAAAGAATGTGATTAAAGACTCTTTTCCTATGTCAAAAGTTTAGTTTCTTAGGGTAATAGCTACGTAAGTTGAAAAAATGAAGATATTAGACTAATTTATGATTGCAAATGGTAAAGAATGTGATTAAAGGCTGTTTTCCTATTTCAAAAGTTTTAGTTTTCGAGGGTAATAGCTACGTATGTTGAAAAAATGAAGATATTAGACTATTTTATGATTGCAAATAGTAAAGAATGTGATTAAAGCCTCTTTTCCTATTTCAAAAGTTTTAGTTTTCGAGGGTAATAGCTATGTCTGTGGAAAAATGAAGATATTAGACTATATTATGATTGCAAATGGTAAAGAATGTGATTAAAGGCTTTTTTTCCTATTTCAAAAGTTTTAGTTTTCGAGGGTAATAGCTATGTCTGTGGAAAAAATGAAGATATTAGACTATTTTACGATTGCAAATGGTAGAGATTGTGATTAAAGGCTCTTTTCCTATTTCAAAAGTTTTAGTTTTCGAGGATAATAGCTACGTATGTTGAAAAAATAAAAATATTAGACTATTTTATGATTGCACATGGTAAAGATTGTGATTAAAGGCTCTTTTCCTATGTCAAAAGTTTTAGTTTTCGAGGGTAATAGCTACGTATGTTGAAAAAATGAAGATATTAGACTATTTTATGATTGCACATGGTAAAGAATGTGATTAAAGGCTCTTTTCCTATTTCAAAAGTTTAAGTTTTTGAGGGTAATAGCTACGTACGTTGAAAAAATGAAGATATTAGACTATTTTATGATTGCAAATGGTGAAGAATGTGATTAAAGGCTCTTTTCCTATGTCAAAAATTTTAGTGTCTTAGGGTAATAGCTACGTATGTTGAAAAAATGAAGATATTAGACTATTTTATGATTGCAAATGGTAAAGAATGTGATTAAGGGCTCTTTTCCTATTTCAAAAGTTTTAGTTTTCGAGGGTAATAGTTACGTCTGTGGAAAAAATGAAGATATTAGACTATTTTATGATTGTAAATGGTAAAGAATGTGATTAAAGGCTCTTTTCCTATTTCAAAAGTTTTAGTTTTCGATGGTAATAGCTACGTATGTTGAAAAAATGAAGATATTAGACTATTTTATGATTGCAAATGGTAAAGAATGTGATTAAAGGCTCTTTTCCTATGTCAAAAGTTTTAGTTTTCGAGGGTAATAGCTACGTATGTTGAAAAAATTAAGATATTAGAATATTTTATGATTGCACATGGTAAAAAATGTGATTAAAGGCTCTTTTCCTCTGTCAAAAGTTTTAGTTTTCGAGGGTAATAGCTACGTATGTTGAAAAAAATGAAGATATTAGACTATTTTATGATTGCAAATGGTAAAGAATGTGATTTAAGGCTCTTTTCCTATTTCAAAAGTTTTAGTTTTCGATGGTAATAGCTACGTATGTTGAAAAAATGAATATATTAGACTATTTTATGATTGCCAATGGTAAAGAATGTGATTAAAGGCTCTTTTCCTATTTCAAAAGTTTTAGTTTTCGATGGTAATAGCTACGTATGTTGAAAAAATGAAGATATTAGACTATTTTATGATTGCAAATGGTAAAGAATGTGATTAAAGGCTGTTTTCCTATTTCAAAAGTTTTAGTTTTCGAGGGTAATAGCTACGTATGTTGAAAAAATAAAAATATTAGACTATTTTATGATTGCATATGGTAAAGAATGTGATTAAAGGCTTTTTTCCTATTTCAAAAGTTTTAGTTTTCGAGGGTAATAGCTACGTATGTTGAAAAAATGAAGATATTAGACTATTTTATGATTGCACATGGTAAAGAATGTGATTAAAGGCTCTTTTCCTATTTCAAAAGTTTTAGTTTTCGAGGGTAATAGCTACGTATGTTGAAAAAATGAAGATATTAGACTATTTTATGATTGCAAATGGTGAAGAATGTGATTAAAGGCTCTTTTCCTATGTCAAAAGTTTTAGTTTTCGAGGGTAATAGCTACGTATGTTGAAAAAATTAAGATATTAGAATATTTTATGATTGCACATGGTAAAAAATGTGATTAAAGGCTCTTTTCCTCTGTCAAAAGTTTTAGTTTTCGAGGGTAATAGCTACGTATGTTGAAAAAAAATGAATATATTAGACTATTTTATGATTGCAAATGGTAAAGAATGTGATTAAAGGCTCTTTTCCTATTTCAAAAGTTTTAGTTTTCGATGGTAATAGCTACGTATGTTGAAAAAATGAAGATATTACACTATTTTATGATTGCAAATGGTAAAGAATGTGATTAAAGGCTTTTTTCCTATGTCAAAAGTTTTAGTTTCTTAGGGTAATAGCTACGTATGTTGAAAAAATGAAGATATTAGACTATTTTATGATTGCAAATGGTAAAGAATGTGATTAAAGGCTCTTTTCCTATTTCAAAAGTTTTAGTTTTCGAGGGTAATAGCTATGTCTGTGGAAAAAATGAAGATATTAGACTATTTTATGATTGCAAATGGTAAAGAATATGATTAAAGGCTCTTTTCCTATGTCAAAAGTTTTAGTTTTCGAGGGTAATAGCTACGTATGTTGAAAAAATAAAGATATTAGACTATTTTATGATTGCAAATGGTAAAGAATGTGATTAAAGGCTCTTTTCCTATGTCAAAAGTTTTAGTTTCTTAGGGTAATAGCTACGTATGTTGAAAAAATGAAGATATTAGACTATCTTATGATTGCAAATGGTAAAGAATGTGATTAAAGGCTGTTTTCCTATTTCAAAAGTTTTACTTTTCGAGGGTAATAGCTACGTATGTTGAAAAAATGAAGATATTAGACTATTTTATGATTGCAAATGGTAAAGAATGTGATTAAAGGCTCTTTTCCTATTTCAAAAGTTTTAGTTTTCGAGGGTAATAGCTATGTCTGTGGAAAAAATGAAGATATTAGACTATTTTATGATTGCAAATGGTAAAGAATGTGATTAAAGGCTCTTTTCCTATTTCAAAAGTTTTAGTTTTCGAGGGTAATAGCTACGTATGTTGAAAAAATAAAAATATTAGACTATTTTATGATTGCACATGGTAAAGAATGTGATTAAAGGCTCTTTTCCTATGTCAAAAGTTTTAGTTTTCGAGGGTAATAGCTACGTATGTTGCAAAAATGAAGATATTAGACTATTTTATGATTGCACATGGTAAAGAATGTGATTAAAGGCTCTTTTCCTATTTCAAAAGTTTTAGTTTTCGAGGGTAATAGCTACGTATGTTGAAAAAATGAAGATATTAGACTATTTTATGATTGCAAATGGTGAAGAATGTGATTAAAGGCTGTTTTCCTATTTCAAAAGTTTTAGTTTTCGAGGGTAATAGCTACGTATGTTGAAAAAATAAAAATATTAGACTATTTTATGATTGCATATGGTAAAGAATGTGAATGTATGGTGAAGAATGTGATTAAAGGCTCTTTTCCTATGTCAAAAGTTTTAGTTTTCGAGGGTAATAGCTACGTATGTTGAAAAATTTAAGATATTAGAATATTTTATGATTGCACATGGTAAAAAATGTGATTAAAGGCTCTTTTCCTCTGTCAAAAGTTTTAGTTTTCGAGGGTAATAGCTACGTATGTTGAAAAAATGAAGATATTAGACTATTTTATGATTGCAAATGGTAAAGAATGTGATTAAAGGCTCTTTTTCCTATTTCAACAGTTTTAGTTTTCGAGGGTAATAGCTACGTATGTTGAAAAAATGAAGATATTAGACTATTTTATGATTGCAAATGGTGAAGAATGTGATTAAAGGCTCTTTTCCTATGTCAAAAGTTTTAGTTTTCGAGGGTAATAGCTACGTATGTTGAAAAAATTAAGATATTAGAATATTTTATGATTGCACATGGTAAAAAATGTGATTAAAGGCTCTTTTCCTCTGTCAAAAGTTTTAGTTTTCGAGGGTAATAGCTACGTATGTTGAAAGAAATGAAGATATTAGACTATTTTATGATTGCAAATGGTAAAGAATGCGATTAAAGGCTCTTTTCCTATTTCAAAAGTTTTAGTTTTCGAGGGTAATAGCTACGTATGTTGAAAAAATAAAGATATTAGACTATTTTATGATTGCAAATGGTAAAGAAGGTGATTAAAGGCTCTTTTCCTATGTCAAAAATGAAGATATTAGACTATTTTATGATTGCACATGGTAAAGAATGTGATTAAAGGCTCTTTTCCTATTTCAAAAGTTTTAGTTTTCGAGGGTAATAGCTACGTATGTTGAAAAAATAAGATATTAGAATATTTTATGATTGCACATGGTAAAAAATGTTATTAAAGGCTCTTTTTCCTCTGTCAAAAGTTTTAGTTTTCGAGGGTAATAGCTACGTATGTTGAAAAAATGAAGATATTAGACTATTTTATGATTGCAAATGGTAAAGAATGTGATTAAAGGCTCTTTTCCTATTTCAAAAGTTTTAGTTTTCGAGGGTAATAGCTACGTATGTTGAAAAAATGAAGATATTAGACTATTTTATGATTGCAAATGGTGAAGAATGTGATTAAAGGCTCTTTTCCTATGTCAAAAGTTTTAGTTTTCGAGGGTAATAGCTACGTATGTTGAAAAATTTAAGATATTAGAATATTTTATGATTGCACATGGTAAAAAATGTGATTAAAGGCTCTTTTCCTCTGTCAAAAGTTTTAGTTTTCGAGGGTAATAGCTACGTATGTTGAAAAAATGAAGATATTAGACTATTTTATGATTGCACATGTAAAGAATGTGATTAAAGGCTCTTTTCCTATTTCAAAAGTTTTAGTTTTCGAGGGGTAATAGCTACGTATGTTGAAAAATGAAGATATTTGACTATTTTATGATTGCAAATGGTGAAGAATGTGATTAAAGGCTCTTTTCCTATGTCAAAAGTTTTAGTTTTCGAGGGTAATAGCTACGTATGTTGAAAAAATTAAGATATTAGAATATTTTATGATTGCACATGGTAAAAAATGTGATTAAAGGCTCTTTTCCTCTGTCAAAAGTTTTAGTTTCGAGGGTAATAGCTACGTATGTTGAAAAAAATGAAGATATTAGACTATTTTATGATTGCAAATGGTAAAGATGTGATTAAAGGCTCTTTTCCTATTTCAAAAGTTTTAGTTTTCGATGGTAATAGCTACGTATGTTGAAAAAAATGAAGATATTAGACTATTTTATGATTGCAAATGGTAAAGAATGTGATTAAAGGCTCTTTTCCTATGTCAAAAGTTTTAGTTTCTTAGGGTAATAGCTACGTATGTTGAAAAAATGAAGATATTAGACTATTTTATGATTGCAAATGGTAAAGAATGTGATTAAAGGCTGTTTTTCCTATTTCAAAAGTTTTAGTTTCGAGGGTAATAGCTACGTATGTTGAAAAAATAAAAATATTAGACTATTTTATGATTGCACATGGTAAAGAATGTGATTAAAGGCTCTTTTCCTATGTCAAAAGTTTAGTTTTCGAGGGTAATAGCTACGTATGTTGAAAAAATGAAGATATTAGACTATTTTATGATTGCAAATGGTAAAGAATGTGATTAAAGGCTCTTTTTCCTATTTCAAAAGTTTTAGTTTTTGAGGGTAATAGCTACGTATGTTGAAAAAATGAAGATATTAGACTATTTTATGATTGCAAATGCTGAAGAATGTAATTAAAGGGCTCTTTTCCTATGTCAAAAGTTTTAGTTTTCGAGGGTAATAGCTACGTATGTTGAAAAAATTAAGATATTAGAATATTTATGATTGCACATGGTAAAAAAAGTGATTAAAGGCTCTTTCCTCTGTCAAAAGTTTTAGTTTTCGAGGGTAATAGCTACGTATGTTGAAAAAATGAAGATATTAGACTATTTTATGATTGCACATGGTAAGAATGTGATTAAAGGCTCTTTTCCTATTTCAAAAGTTTTAGTTTTCGAGGGTAATAGCTACGTATGTTGAAAAAATGAAGATATTAGACTATTTTATGATTGCAAATGGTGAAGAATGTGATTAAAGGCTCTTTTCCTATGTCAAAAGTTTTAGTTTTCGAGGGTAATAGCTACGTATGTTGAAAAAATTAAGATATTAGAATATTTTATGATTACACATGGTAAAAATGTGATTAAAGGCTCTTTTCCTCTGTCAAAAGTTTTAGTTTTCGAGGGTAATAGCTACGTTTTGTTGAAAAAAATGAAGATATTAGACTATTTATGATTGCACATGGTAAAGAATGTGATTAAAGGCTCTTTTCCTATTTCCAAAGTTTTAGTTTTCGAGGATAATAGCTACGTATGTTGAAAAAATGAAGATATTAGACTATTTTATGATTGCAAATGGTAAAGAATGTGATTAAAGGCTGTTTCCTATTTCAAAGGTTTTAGTTTTCGAGGGTAATAGCTACGTATGTTGAAAAAATAAAAATATTAGACTATTTATGATTGCATATGGTAAAGAATGTGATAAAGGCTCTTTTCCTATGTCAAAAGTTTAGTTTTCGAGGGTAATAGCTACGTATGTTGAAAAAATGAAGATATTAGACTATTTTATGATTGCACAGGGTAAAGAATGTGATTAAAGGCTCTTTTCCTATTTCAAAAGTTTTAGTTTTCGAGGGTAATAGCTACGTATGTTGAAAAAATGAAGATATTAGACTATTTTATGATTGCAAATGGTGAAGAATGTGATTAAAGGCTCTTTCCTATTGTCAAAAGTTTTAGTTTTCGAGGGTAATAGCTACGTATGTTGAAAAAATTAAGATATTAGAATATTTAATGATTGCACATGGTAAAAAATGTTATTAAAGGCTCTTTTCCTCTGTCAAAAGTTTTAGTTTTCGAGGGTAATAGCTACGTATGTTGAAAAAAATGAAGATATTAGACTATTTTATGATTGCAAATGGTAAAGAATGTGATTAAAGGCTCTTTTCCTATTTCAAAAGTTTTAGTTTTCGAGGGTAATAGCTACGTATGTTGAAAAATGAAGATATTAGACTATTTTATGATTGCAAATGGTGAAGAATGTGATTAAAGGCTCTTTTCCTATGTCAAAAGTTTTAGTTTTCGAGGGTAATAGCTACGTATGTTGAAAAATTTAAGATATTAGAATATTTTATGATTGCACATGGTAAAAAATGTGATTAAAGGCTCTTTCCTCTGTCAAAAGTTTTAGTTTCGAGGGTAATAGCTACGTATGTTGAAAAAATGAAGATATTAGACTATTTTATGATTGCACATGGTAAAGAATGTGATTAAAGGCTCTTTTCCTATTTCAAAAGTTTTAGTTTTCGAGGGTAATAGCTACGTATGTTGAAAAAATGAAGATATTAGACTATTTTATGATTCAAATGGTGAAGAATGTGATTAAAGGCTCTTTTCCTATGTCAAAAGTTTTAGTTTTCGAGGGTAATAGCTACGTATGTTGAAAAAATTAAGATATTAGAATATTTTATGATTGCACATGGTAAAAAATAGTGATTAAAGGCTCTTTTCCTCTGTCAAAAGTTTTAGTTTTCGAGGGTAATAGCTACGTATGTTGAAAAAAATGAAGATATTAGACTATTTTATGATTGCAAATGGTAAAGAATGAGATTAAAGGCTCTTTTCCTATTTCAAAAGTTTTAGTTTTCGATGGTAATAGCTACGTATGTTGAAAAAAATGAAGATATTAGACTATTTTATGATTGCAAATGGTAAAGAATGTGATTAAAGGCTCTTTTCCTATGTCAAAAGTTTTAGTTTCTTAGGGTAATAGCTACGTATGTTGAAAAAATGAAGATATTAGACTATTTTATGATTGCAAATGGTAAAGAATGTGATTAAAGGCTGTTTTTCCTATTTCAAAGTTTTAGTTTTCGAGGGTAATAGCTACGTATGTTGAAAAAAATAAAAATATTAGACTATTTTATGATTGCACATGGTAAAGAATGTGATTAAAGGCTCTTTTCCTATGTCAAAGTTTTAGTTTTCGAGGGTAATAGCTACGTATGTTGAAAAAATGAAGATATTAGACTATTTTATGATTGCACATGGTAAAGAATGTGATTAAAGGCTCTTTTCCTATTTCAAAAGTTTTAGTTTTTGAGGGTAATAGCTACGTATGTTGAAAAAATGAAGATATTAGACTATTTTATGATTGCAAATGCTGAAGAATGTAATTAAAGGCTCTTTTCCTATGTCAAAAGTTTTAGTTTTCGAGGGTAATAGCTACGTATGTTGAAAAAATTAAGATATTAGAATATTTTATGATTGCACATGGTAAAAAAAGTGATTAAAGGCTCTTTTCCTCTGTCAAAAGTTTTAGTTTTCGAGGGTAATAGCTACGTATGTTGAAAAAATGAAGATATTAGACTATTTTATGATTGCACATGGTAAAGAATGTGATTAAAGGCTCTTTTCCTATTTCAAAAGTTTTAGTTTCGAGGGTAATAGCTACGTATGTTGAAAAAATGAAGATATTAGACTATTTTATGATTGCAAATGGTGAAGAATGTGATTAAAGGCTCTTTTCCTATGTCAAAAGTTTTAGTTTTCGAGGGTAATAGCTACGTATGTTGAAAAATTAAGATATTAGAATATTTTTGATTACACATGGTAAAAAATGTGATTAAAGGCTCTTTTCCTCTGTCAAAAGTTTTAGTTTTCGAGGGTAATAGCTACGTTTGTTGAAAAAATGAAGATATTAGACTATTTTATGATTGCACATGGTAAAGAATGTGATTAAAGGCTCTTTTCCTATTTCCAAAGTTTTAGTTTTCGAGGGTAATAGCTACGTATGTTGAAAAAATGAAGATATTAGACTATTTTATGATTGCAAATGGTGAAGAATGTGATTAAAGGCTCTTTCCTATGTCAAAAGTTTTAGTTTTCGAGGGTAATAGCTACGTATGTTGAAAAAATTAAGATATTAGAATATTTTATGATTGCACATGGTAAAAAATGTGATTTAAGGCTCTTTTCCTCTGTCAAAGGTTTTAGTTTTCGAGGGTAATAGCTACGTATGTTGAAAAAAATGAAGATATTAGACTATTTTATGATTGCAAATGGTAAAGAATGTGATTAAAGGCTCTTTTCCTATTTCAAAAGTTTTAGTTTTTGATGGTAATAGCTACGTATGTTGAAAAAATGAAGATATTAGACTATTTTATGATTGCAAATGGTAAAGAATGTGATTAAAGGCTCTTTTCCTATGTCAAAAGTTTAGTTTCTTAGGGTAATAGCTACGTATGTTGAAAAATGAAGATATTAGACTATTCTATGATTGCAAATGGTAAAGAATGTGATTAAGGCTGTTTTCCTATTTCAAAAGTTTTAGTTTTCAAGGGTAATAGCTACGTATGTTGAAAAAATAAAAATATTAGACTATTTTATGATTGCACATGGTAAAGAATGTGATTAAAGGCTCTTTCCTATGTCAAATTTTGATTTTCGAGGGTAATAGCTACGTATGTTGAAAAAATGAAAATATTAGACTATTTTATGATTGTACATGGTAAAGAATGTGATTAAAGGCTCTTTTCCTATTTCAAAAGTTTTAGTTTTCGAGGGTAATAGCTACGTTTGTTGAAAAAATGAAGATATTAGACTATTTTATGATTGCAAATGGTGAAGAATGTGATTAAAGGCTCTTTTCCTATGTCAAAAGTTTTAGTTTTCGAGGGTAATAGCTACGTATGTTGAAAAAATTAAGATATTAGAATATTTTATGATTGCACATGGTAAAAAATATGATTAAAGGCTCTTTTCCTCTGTCAAAAGTTTTAGTTTTCGAGGTAATAGCTACGTATGTTGAAAAAAATGAAGATATTAGACTATTTTATGATTGCAAATGGTAAAGAATGTGATTAAAGGCTCTTTTCCTATTTCAAAAGTTTTAGTTTTCGATGGTAATAGCTACGTATGTTGAAAAAATGAAGATATTAGACTATTTTATGACTGCAAATGGTAAAGAATGTGATTAAAGGCTCTTTTCCTCTGTCAAATAGTTTTAGTTTTCGAGGGTAATAGCTACGTATGTTGAAAAAAAATGAAGATATTAGACTATTTTATGATTGCAAATGTAAAGAATGTGATTAAAGGCTCTTTCCTATTTCAAAAGTTTTAGTTTTCGATGGTATAGCTACGTATGTTGAAAAAATGAAGATATTAGACTATTTTATGATTGCAAATGGTAAAGAATGTGATTAAAGGCTCTTTTCCTATGTCAAAAGTTTTAGTTTTCGAGGGTAATAGCTACGTATGTTGAAAAAAATGAAGATATTAGACTATTTTATGATTAAAGGTAAAGAATGTGATTAAAGGCTCTTTTCCTATTTCAAAAGTTTTAGTTTTCGATGGTAATAGCTACGTATGTTGAAAAAATGAAGATATTAGACTATTTTATGATTGCAAATGGTAAAGAATGTGATTAAAGGCTGTTTTCCTATTTCAAAAGTTTTAGTTTTCGAGGGTAATAGCTACGTATGTTGAAAAATAAAAATATTAGACTATTTTATGATTGCATATGGTAAAGAATGTGATTAAAGGCTCTTTTCCTATGTCAAAAGTTTTAGTTTTCGAGGGTAATAGCTACGTATGTTGAAAAAATGAAGATATTAGACTATTTTATGATTGCACAGGGTAAAGAATGTGATTAAAGGCTCTTTTCCTATTTCAAAAAGTTTAGTTTTCGAGGGTAATAGCTACGTATGTTGAAAAAATGAAGATATTAGACTATTTTATGATTGCAAAATGGTGAAGAATGTGATTAAAGGCTCTTTTCCTATGTCAAAAGTTTTAGTTTTCGAGGGTAATAGCTACGTATGTTGAAAAAATTAAGATATTAGAATATTTTATGATTGCACATGGTAAAAAATGTTATTAAAGGCTCTTTTCCTCTGTCAAAAGTTTTAGTTTTCGAGGGTAATAGCTACGTATGTTGAAAAAATGAAGATATTAGACTATTTATGATTGCAAATGGTAAAGAATATGATTAAAGGCTCTTTTCCTATTTCAAAAGTTTTAGTTTTCGAGGGTAATAGCTACGTATGTTGAAAAAATGAAGATATTAGACTATTTTATGATTGCAAATGGTGAAGAATGTGATTAAAGGCTCTTTTCCTATGTCAAAAGTTTTAGTTTTCGAGGGTAATAGCTACGTATGTTGAAAAAATTAAGATATTAGAATATCTTATGATTGCACATGGTAAAAAATATGATTAAAGGCTCTTTTCCTCCGTCAAAAGTTTTAGTTTTCGAGGGTAATAGCTACGTATGTTGAAAAAAATGAAGATATTGACTATTTTATGATTGCAAATGGTAAAGAATGTGATTAAAGGCTCTTTTCCTATTTCAAAAGTTTTAGTTTTCGATGGTAATAGCTACGTATGTTGAAAAAATGAAGATATTAGACTATTTTATGATTGCAAATGGTAAAGAATGTGATTAAAGGCTCTTTTCCTATGTCAAAAGTTTTAGTTTCTTAGGGTAATAGCAACGTATGTTGAAAAAATGAAGATATTAGACTATTTTATGATTGCAAATGGTAAAGAATGTGATTAAAGGCTGTTTTCCTATTTCAAAAGTTTTAGTTTTCGAGGGTAATAGCTACGTAGTTGAAAAAATAAAAATATTAGACTATTTTATGATTGCACATGGTAAAGAATGTGATTAAAGGCTCTTTTCCTATGTCAAAAGTTTTAGTTTTCGAGGGTAATAGCTACGTATGTTGAAAAAATGAAGATATTAGACTATTTTATGATTGCACATGGTAAAGAATGTGATTAAAGGCTCTTTTCCTATTTCAAAAGTTTTAGTTTTCGAGGTAATAGCTACGTATGTTGAAAAAATTAAGATATTAGACTATTTTATGATTGCAAATGGTGAAGAATGTGATTAAAGGCTCTTTCTTATGTCAAAAGTTTTAGTTTTCAAGGGTAATAGCTACGTATGTTGAAAAAATTAAGATATTAGAATATTTTATGATTGCACGTGTAAAAAATGTGATTAAAGGCTCTTTTCCTCTGTCAAAAGTTTTAGTTTTCGAGGGTAATAGCTACGTATGTTGAAAAAATGAAGATATTAGACTATTTTTATGATTGCACATGGTAAAGATGTGATTAAAGGCTCTTTTCCTATTTCAAAAGTTTTAGTTTTCGAGGGTAATAGCTACGTATGTTGAAAAAATGAAGATATTAGACTATTTTATGATTGCAAATGGTGAAGAATGTGATTAAAGGCTCTTTTCCTATGTCAAAAGTTTTAGTTTTCGAGGGTAATAGCTACGTATGTTGAAAAAATTAAGATATTAGAATATTTTATGATTGCACATGGTAAAAAATGTGATTAAAGGCTCTTTTCCTCTGTCAAAAGTTTTAGTTTTCGAGGGTAATAGCTACGTATGTTGAAAAAATGAAGATATTAGACTATTTTATGATTGCACATGGTAAAGAATGTGATTAAAGGCTCTTTTCCTATTTCAAAAGTTTTAGTTTTCGAGGGTAATAGCTACGTATGTTGAAAAAATGAAGATATTAGACTATTTTATGATTGCAAATGGTGAAGAATGTGATTAAAGCTCTTTTCCTATGTCAAAAGTTTTAGTTTTCGAGGGTAATAGCTACGTATGTTGAAAAACTTAAGATATT